>NW_024354501.1:1630550-1632232 GCF_902729225.1 Pteropus medius | reverse complement strand
CAGGAATTCATTATGTCTTATGCCTCCAATTGGGTGACCACACATTTAGAAATTTAAAAACTGCTTTACAAAAAGTGTCTAGTTGCAACGTGGCCACAGGCCAGGACTCCGAGGCAGCGACTGACCTTCTTTACGTCCCTGACCAGCAGATGCAGGGTGTTCGGGGGGCCCAATCGCTGCAAGGGAAACATGCAGCTGCGTTAGAGACGAGTCCCTCCTGGACCCAGAGCAAAACCCCACCCCACGCGGCGGAATGAGCGCATCGATGGAGCGTGATGATAGTAAGTCACCGTCGGCCTGTTTCATGGGCCGAGACCGGTCACGGTGAAGACGCGCCAAATATGTGAAATAACATCTTATCGAATTATTGCCAAGGGCACCTTATGATGCGCAACATGGTGTTAAAAATTCACCGGGTCAGCAAACCGCCGCCAAGGACGTTTCTGCCACTTGGATTTCTCAGAATTCACAGACGTGATGGAAGCCAAGTGGGACCCGTTCAAAGGCTTCTATTCGAGGGTGTCCCTCCCCGCCGACACCGCACCGCACCGATTCCGGGCATGTGCGCGCACAGATGCGCCAGCGCCATGCCCCGAGGGCGCGGCCGGCGCCCCGCGAGCCCCCGCGGGGACACTCACCGTGTTGTAAAGCTCCTCCAGCCGCGGGATGGTAAGAAAGTGCTGCATGTTCACCCCGTTTTCGATCAGGAGCTTCACGAAGTCCACGCGATCCAGGACCAAGGCGTCCAGCATGGCCTGCTCCAGCGCGTTCACCTGCACGGGCGGGAGACGGAGCCGGCGCTGGCTTCGGGGGCCTCGCGGGAACCCCGGCAGCGGCAGGCGGGAGACTCTGCAGAGGCGCCGCCTTCTCCCCCACACCCCAGAGCTCTCTGAACGTGGTCGGCCCTGCTCTGGCCCCGGCGAACACCTGCCACCTGCCCTCCCGCCCCTTGCTCCTCCGTTTGGCCCCCCGTGGACCAAACCGAGGACCAAAGGTTGGCAAGAGGAGAAAAGTAAGTGATTTTTCTCCTTAAAACAGATCGAAGAGGATTCGGAATGACAGTCGAACCGGCACCATTTTCTCCCGTTTCCAGTTTTGATTTTAATTAAAATCGTTTATTAACGTCGGTCGAAGCGCTCTTCTCAAAACGGAACTGTGATCGAGATGCGTCTCCAAGCCCCCGGCTCCGCGCACAGTGCTTTCTGAGGGGCGGACTGTAATATTCGTCATTTACGCCTCCGTGCTTTACATGCGATGGGACCCTCAGCCCCCGGCGTCGCGTAAGGCTCGCTGGGGAGTTCGTTTCGCTGACCGGGAACAACCCGTGTGGCCGCGGGTGGGACCCAGGGGCGTGCGGCCCGCCGTCAGAGCGGGCGACGTCGGTCCCGGTCACCGCGGAGGCCCCGCGCCCTGTCTCGCATCACCGCGTGACGTGTGACGCGTGGCGGTCACCGTCCCCTCCGCCCCCAGTTACAGGCCGTGTCTGGTCTGGTCGTGACAGCGCACTCCTGTTTCCACGTGCGGGCGCCCGCGTGTCCGCCGGGCGTGGAGCCGCGGCTGGCTCCGCCCCCAAAGCCGCAAACTCGGGGTGCGCGACGACCTGCAGCCACGTCACAGCGAAGGCGGCCTCGCTGGTCGAAGGTGGCCTCGCTGCTGACACAATCCCATGATGGTTTCCCCAC
>NW_024354501.1:1629924-1630458 GCF_902729225.1 Pteropus medius | reverse complement strand
TACCCAGTTCAGCAGCTCGAGCTTCCGGGGGTCGGTCTCTTCCTCCACCTCCTCCTTCGCTTTCCCTTTCTTCTTGCCCTTCGCTTTCCCTCTGCCCGCCTTGGTGGTGGCCGTGGGTGGCTTCTTCTCCTTCTCCGTCACCTTGCTGTCCGGCGGGGGCGCCAGGCTTCCCAGGGGCTGCGGTCCACAGCACGCGGAGTTAGGAAAGGCCGAAGCCGCAGTGGCCTCAGCTCTGCGTGCACACACACGTGCACGCACACGTGCACGCACACGAGGACAGCACGCACGCACGCGCGGTCATCGCAGGCCTGGCTGTGTGCTGGAGACGCTCCGACGTCATGACCCCTTGTGACCCACGCCTGGTGAGGGGCAAATACGCGCTCCGCGTGGCCGACGTGGGGACCGTGTGTGTTTCTCCCCAGAGCCGATGGTGCTGACAGGCCCACACCACGGCCCTCGGGAGAAGTGTGACGGTCGCTCACGCGGCTGGGAGAGGGTGACGGCGAAGGGGTCAGAGGCGGCGTGTGCAGCCGC
>NW_024354501.1:1623887-1629880 GCF_902729225.1 Pteropus medius | reverse complement strand
AGCGCTGGCCAGAATCTTTGATTGGTGCTACTAGCTCTCAGTTCCTCCTGGCTCTGTCATGTTACATAGCGACACCTGATCACACCCTGGACCATCAAAACCCCGGACGACTTCCCGAGATGGTGACGCCAAAGAGAACACACGGACACGTCACGGCACACGTTCAGGTTACACGGCGTCAACTGAAAAACACGTGGTTTCACCGGCCAGTGAGGCCCGAAGACGAAGATCTGGCTTCGCGCGATGTCCACGCGATTCCAAGCCAGCGCCAGGCTCAGCTGGTCGGGCGCGGATGCGTTTGTGCCTGGAATGGCAAGAAACAGGCGCTGGTCACTCTGGGCCTGGACTGCCGGGCTCGGTGGGTGCCGGGCGGTGAGCACGGCCCCCGGGCTGGCCCTGCGTGGTTCTGGTCCGTCTGTGTAGCACCGCTGCCTCTGCTCTGCTCTGGGGGGACAGAGGAGGAACCCAGTGACTCTGGGACTCTCATCTGCAAGAGGGCAGGAGGCCTGGGTCTGTCCAGACACCTGCGTGGCCCGGCCGAGGGGTGCTGCCCCCAGCGATGGAGAGACCAGCACAGCATGGCCGGGCAGCCAGCCCGCTGGTGACACCCTCCTCTCTGCTGCTGCCCTGTTATCGTCCCAAAACAGCCACGAAGCAGGCAGGACGCGCCCGTCCCCGAGCAGCCCCATGAGCGGCCGGCTCGCAGCCTGCCATCGGACGTGGGCCGGGAAGTCGGACAGGACACTGCAGGATGGAGCGATCACAAACAGCAGCCACGGCAAAGGGATGTTTGTGTTCGCCCTCCGGGAATCGAAATCCGTGATGAACCGGTTACACGTGGAAATCGGTCCTGACGTGAGCCATCACAGGCCGTGGGAACCCATGGGAGCTCCCTCCCCCAAAGCCACCCAGGCTCGTCACTGCACCGCAGCTTCCCAGCTCCAACGGCCCCAGCTCCCAGCACCCGCGAGGCCCCGGAGGAACGGGGTCGCCAGCCCCCTGAGAGCTCATAGCCCCAGCTCCCAGCATCCGAGGCGGAAGCGAGGGTGCACCAGCCCCAGCGAGAAGCTCCGAGCACCCGCGGAGGACGGGTGCCCCGACCGCAGCCCAACTCAGCAGCCGAGGCGGAGGGAGCGAGGGTCGCCAGCCCCGAGGCTCATGGCCCCAGCTCTCGCATCCAGGCGGAGGCCGGGAAGTAAGCACCCGAAACTCACCTTTCAGCAGGGCAGCGTCCAGAATAGCCATCTCCATGTCCTGCTGACCCTCCGGAACCACATTCTGAACTTGACCACCTGGAAGCTTGAGTTGATGCAGTGGCTTGAGGGCAAGCGAGTGGCAGAGTAGGGTGTGGAGCCAGAAGCGCCTGAAACATACAAAGGCAACAAGGGTATTTTCGCGAAGGCGAGCGGTCAACCAATAATCCAGAGCCTGAGAGCGACGGCCTTTGCACGGCCACTCGGGGAGGGTGCGCCCGAAGTCGCCGCGTCTGCGCATCCGGGACCTCACGCGCCCAACATCTCTCTTCGCCCGGCGGGGCGACCGAACCATTTCAGCGGATCACGATACGCGGCCTCGCTCCCATGGCGCGAGCGTGGCTTCGAAACCCAAGGTGACAGCCAGCCAACAAGAGTGACAGCCGCCAGCGCTGCCCCGCCAACAGGTGACAGCCCGCCGCCAGAGTGACAGCCCACCAGCAAGGTGACAGCCCGCCAGCGAGGTGACAGCTCACGAAGGCTCAGCTGGTGGTCCGCGCTTTTTAGCAGTGAAGTGCGTTTTCACTGAGGCGTGTACGTTTCTCGGAGGTAAGGTCATCGCACGTGTCGTAGACTACGGCACAGTGTGAACAAAGCTTTTACATGCACCAGGAGAGCAAAGACTTGGTGCGAGTCACTAACATCATCGTGATATTCGCTTTGTCACGGCGTCTGGAACTGACCCCACGATATCTCAAATATAGGGACGCCTATATTTGTGGGAAGCGTGTAGACTTGGAATGTTTTTATTTTTATTTTTAATCATTTTTTAAATTTTTGTTACGGCGGACACACCATATTAGTTTCGGGTGTGCAACACAGTGATTAGACATTTACGCAGCTTACGAAGCGATCGCCCCGATAATCCAGTGCCACCCGATGCCACGCGGGATGGGTAGCTTTAGAATTTGCAGAGGCTCCTTACGTGTGCACTCGGAGTGCCTGTTCCTCATAAGCCTGGCTCGCCAGGCGAGGCGGGGGACATCCCTTCAGGCAGGATGTCACCTACCGCGTCCGAACCACTGGAAGCGCCCGGGTTCCCCTCGGCGGGCACCCGTGCTGCTCGCCGCCCGCGGGTGTGACCACCGGTTTGGTGCGGATTTGTACACGGCCTCGGAAAAGGCTGAGCTGAGAGATGCGAACAGCTCCAGCACACACGGGCAGGATCTGGAAGGTGATGATCACGACTCTCCCTGTGGAGCTGACTGGGAAAGAAGCTCCAGACACTTACGAGTTCTTTCTTCCTCATGCAGTCCGATAAAATCGCAAACAGCTGCTGTGACTGCGTCTTGCCGTAGTTAAATGTCTTCTGGATGATGACGAGAAGCTGGTCCCGGAGAGAGTCGTTTATCACCCTATTCAGAGAAAGCAGGAAAGAGACGTAAATGGCACCGATTCAGTCTGCGCACGAGGCCCGGGCAGCCGACTCTCCGTCCGCCCGGTGTCTTTGGCGGGCAGCTTTTCGGGGATGGGAGACAGCAAGGGACCAAAGTGGAAGCTGCGTCCTGCGTCCCGGGCTGGAAACCTGAGGAGGGAGCCGGCGTATGAGGACAGCGTGCCCCCCGGGAATCCTGTGAGGATCCCCACGTCTGGACAGCGCCCGCGCGTGCCACCCGTGGACTGGAACGCGACCTGTGCCTCCCGCCCATCCAACGCTTTCGGGACGGCTGACGGCGCCCCTTGCGGTTGGCATCTGGGCCTGAGAGAGGGCGGCGAACCCCCCGCCCCCCGGAATAGGGCAGACTGCTCACCCTCCTTCCTCGCTGTACTTGTGAGCGAAAGACAGGACATCGGAGGCACGGCCACTGCCATCACACACCACCACGGGGACCGGAGGGTCCTCCCGGAGGTACTCCAAGACGGTGGAGAAGATGTTCGGGCCGCCTTCCACCACGAGGCCCACGACGGGCACACCCTGCCCCAGGCCTGCAACGCACACGGCGTCACCGCGCTGTCCCCCCGACCCCCCATCCTGGGGCTGAGCTTGAACCCTCCGTGGCGGGGCGGACGTTCCCCACGCTGCGAGTTCCCTAGCGGCCTAGAGGGACACGGTGCGCGATGGCCGATGGCCTGCCGTTCCCAGCGTTGATGCAAACGCAGAGCCCGAGGTCACGCACCTCCCGGATCGTGTGTGATAAGCTCCAGGCACACGGTGCTTCCTGGGCAGATGCAGGGATCTGGAAGTTTCTGCTTGCTAAGAGAACTTCTCCCTCGCTGCCCTGCCCGGGTGTCACGGTTTCACCCTGATGGCCGTCCCCTCACGCACGACGCAGTGAAAGGGGTACGGCAGCCTCCCCGTGAGCTCGCTTCGCTCCCCGGCCCCTCGTGTATTGCCCTGTGATGGTGGCCCGAGCACCCAGCCGCCGTGAGCCGCAGGGGTCCCCCCTGCCAGAGGTGAGCCGCCACCATGCCTCCTTTAGCCCCGAAATAAAAAATGTAAGAAAGTGTTTTGTGAACTTGCAGTGGTGTTTGAATGTGGTACGTCGTGGGTTCGCTTCTGCCTCCAGTGCCTGGAACGGGCAGTGAGTTATTGGGGGGCAAGCTCGCCGGCCCCGTCAGCCCTTCGGCTTGTTAGTTCTTCCGTCCGTCTGTCCTAGATCCTGGGACTCTTCAGCAACGTGACAGGGACAGGCCAGCTTGCGGCGGCAGAACCGGCCGAGGGGCTCTGGGAGGCAGGAGGCAGCGGAGGGTCCCCCGGAGCCCGGGGTGCTGGAGGAGGAGGGGCAGCTGACGGGCTGGCCCACCGCACAGTCTTACCCCAGACTGGCCGTGACAGATTATATTCTGAACCTGTTTCCCCAGGTGTCATGGGGGTCATTTGATCGGCATTGGCCAGTGGCAAGTAGCAGCGTCCTCGGTCTCAGGTCTGGAGGCCTTCAGATAAAATCTGCTGGAAGCCCTAAGAATTTCAGGAATCCAGAGTTTCTGTTTTGCTTCCCGGAGGCCCTTCTGCCATCAGGGACTCTTAAATATTCTGAACGGCTTTGCCAGCCTCTACCAGAGCAACCTCAGTTAAGCCCAGCTCAGCAGAGGTGTATTTGGGGGTTGCTTTGTGCCAGGCCCTGGCCGAGAGGGGCTGAGAGGTGGACCAGGATGGCACAGACGCTGCCTTGGAGGTTCCGCCCCAAGCGAGGCCTGGCACCCAGGGCTTTGAGAACGTGGCGGCCAATCACCTCCTTTTCTAGAAAGAGCTGCGTTGTCTTTTCTTGGTTTGGGCTCCCCGCAGCTCCGTGCCGTGAGAGGTGACCACTGAGCACCCCTTTGCTGTCCCTGCCCCACTCAGAGCCCTAGGCAAAGGATGACAAAGGGAAGCCCACCAGTCACGTGGCCGGCGTGAAACTCGCGATCCAAGAAGAATAAAAAAAAACCTCGGTCACCAGCCAGTTTATCCCGATTCTCGGAAATGCAGACTTGTCGTCGTAGGCGACGTCTAGCCACGTGCAGCGTCACGACCCCCTTACTTATGCTCCGCGCTGGCATTTCCAGGCTGCCGTTCGCGAAAAGCCCCTTAGCCGTGATGGGGAAGGCGAAGGCGCCTTAGGATCATTTCTCGCCATCGGTTTGACCGTCGTCGTCACCGGACTGTGAAGTGGCCGAGTCCACAGCAGGCGTGTTCGCTCTAACAGGTTACGGCCCTTCCGTCCGATTGAGGGTCCCCCCTTCCCGCCAGCTTGACCTCTGCACGCTCCCCCCAGCCGTGTCGCCCGGGCCAGCGCGGGCAGTGCCCTGTCGGGAGCGATGGCTCCCGGGGCCCTCGCCGGGGCTCCCCCACCCGGCCCGTCTTGGTCTGGGTGAAAGGCCAGTTTATCGACGCGTATCGATAGAGGAAACCACACTCAGTCTTTCTATTCGGACGTAAGAAATAACCGCAGTAACAATCAGGAGCGGGAAGCCCTGGACCACGTGGCACGTGGTGACGGCCCGAGGACAGTGTCTGCAGGGCCTGGGGACCCGGGGCAGAGCATCGCGTCCTCGCTCAGCGAGCGCCATTCGGCCGGGGGCTAAGGGCCTAACCGGGACGGAGGTGCCGGCTTTGGGGCCGGCGTCCGGTCCGGTCCGGTCCGGTCCGGCCCGGCCCGGCGTCTCTGGCCTCCCCGGGACTTACGCGTGTTGATCTTCTGCAGGGAGATGTGCTTCTCCAGCTGCCTCCGGAGCTTCGCCTCCGCGCCGTACTTGCCCACGGTGCCGTTGTCCGCCAGGATGAAGTGCGTGTGTGCGTCGTTGAGCACGGCCAGCTTGCTCAGGGGGTTGGACATGGTCTGGTACACGCGGGTGACCTGGCGAGGCGCACGAGGCAGGTCAGTGCTCCCGGCCGGGATGCGGGGACTCCTGGGGAGCCAGGGTGCACGTCCGTGCGGCCCCGGCTCACGCCCTTATTCTTCTAATAAAGGGGTTCTGTTTTTGCAGATGTCTATATTAAATTAGGAAAAACAAATTATCGTAGGTCATGAAAACCCAGCAATCGTACTGCTGGGCATTCGTCACAGAGAAGCGAAGGCCCGGGTTAGCACGGAATCCCGCGCCTGGATGCTCACGCGCATGGGTCTGTGACCCCGCTTGGGGGCGGCGGAGACACCGCAGCTGGCAACGGTCAAACCGATGGGCCCGTCCGTACCGCGGAGTACGACTCAGCCACGTGCAGGGACAGACTGCGGTGCACACAGCCGCCGGACGTGCGGAGCGGGAAACGCCGCCCTCAAAGGCTACTTACTGCGTGATCCCACTTATGCGACGTTCTCG
>NW_024354501.1:1603992-1622475 GCF_902729225.1 Pteropus medius | reverse complement strand
GTGTTAGCTGTGGATGGTACACCCCAACGCGGGGCCCCCAGGGGTGAGGAGACGTTCCGGCTTGATTGTCTCAGTGACAGCATCTCGGCTGTGTTTTGTGCCATGTTTTTGCAGGGCGTTGCCATTGGCGGGGGGGCAGAAGGCGCAGGGGACCCCTCTTTCTTATTTTTTTGACAACTGCAGGTGAATCTACGGCAATCTCAAAACAAAGACTGCTGTTTAGAGCTGGCCAATGTCGGGGGGCAGATGCTTACGTCCTTCCCGACCAGCTCGTTCTTGTTCTCCACGATGCCCCACGGGGCGATCCCCACGGCACACAGCCGGCCTCTGGACTTGGAGGGGTGGTCCTTCAAGGCGTCCCCCACGTGGCTGACGACCCCTGTGAGCAGCCATAAGTCACACTTTAGGCCCTGTGCCTCAGCCGTCCGTTCCCGACAGAGCAGGGCGCAGACACGGCAGACTTCGTCACTTAAAGAAAGCGCGTCGGAGTCCGGGGCCACCGTAACCCGTCGCCCGCGTGGGCTCCTGGACTCTGCGGTGTAGTGGTTTGCTTTGCTCGCTCCTGAGACCCGCGGTGGGGACACCTGCGCCTGTGACAGTCCCCGGACGCCCAGACAGCCTCTCTGCACCTCGGTTTCCTCTCCCATTTGATGGGGAAGGGACCGTCGCGAGCCTCAGCGAAAAGGAGGCTCATACAGGGCGCATGGCGGTGGCCAGAGATACCGACCGTGACCACCGGCGAGCCCCATACAACCAGCTGCCGGGCGGACTCGGGCTCTGTCACAAACGTTATCAGGAGGCGAGACCTTTGTCTTTTGATCTTAAAGACCCCGTCTTACTGCACTTTGGAGGTACTAAGATTTTACAAATGGAAGGTCGGGGCAGCTCCGCCCCTGCGGTTCTGCCGGCGCGTCCTCCAGCGGGCTCAGATGACAGCTTTTTTAGCAACGGAGTGTTTTCTGAACCGAGGTACGTGCACGGCCTCTTTGGACGTAAAGCTGTGGCACACCTACTCGACTGCGGCGTCGCGGGAACATAACTCGTGTGTACTGGGAACCCGGGAAACTCCCGTGACCCGTTGTACTGTGACAGTCGCCTGCTTGCGACCGTCCCCTGAGGCCCGCCCACGCTCGAGAGCTCTTAGGGACCATCCTGGTGCCGGGTTTGCACACCGATTGCAAGAGAAAGGCTCTGTTCTTACCAGTGCTGACGCCCCCCGTGAAAATCCAGGCGCCCGTGGTCATGGCGGCCTTGACCAGCCCTTTTCCAAACACCTGCTTCAGCTTCGGCTGCATCTCGAAGTTCTGGAGGCCTCCGTGCACGGATATGAGGAGCTTGGGGAGTTCCAGCTGCCAGTCCTTTACCATGAGGTGAAGTAGCGAGTCTGGCTTGGTGTCATAGGACACGCGGATATACTGCAAAGGAGTGGGGGGCGCCCAGCGCTCGTCCTCGGCCTGGCCTCTCCTGTCACCAGGGGCAGGGCCGTGGCTCGTGACCGAGCGAGAGCTGTCTGGCCTTCTCTCCCTCGGGGCCCGGGGCCTCGGTGAGTCTGTGGCCAGGTGACGGAAAGGAACATGGGAGGTATGCCCGATTTAGCCCAGTCGATTTTGAATTTTATATGAACCATGGAAAAAGGTTTAGGATAAGTATGTGATATTTGGACATACTTATGCTAATAAAAAATGATCGATTGTTTATCCGAAATTCCAGTATGACTGGGAGTCTTCGTTTTACTTGCTGACCCCAATCTTGAAGGGACCGTCCCCAAGATCGGCTCAGCTAGAGCCACGGCCTCAGCAGCTGGACAGGATTGGTTGAGGGCGTGGCCCACCGGCCACCAGGGTCGCGGGCCAAGCCGGACTCGCCCTTCCCTTCAAGGTGAAGAGGCAGTCGATGGCCTTGGCCCTGTGAACGGCTTCTTTGTGTCCACGCCAGGATGCTTGCTGGGTGCCATCCCAGAAGACCCTGTGCTTTTGGGCGTTTGGGACACAAGTGAATTTTATTTGAACAATGATGTTGGGCCAGCGAGACAGAATGACATCGTGGAAACGGTCTGGCTGGGCACGCGGGAGTGGGGCGCAGAATGAGATGGAAGGGGTGGCCGTGTGGACGCCCCGCCGCGCTGGCCGGGCTGCCCGGCGCTCCCCGCTCACACGCCAATGGGAAGCGGACACGGGCCGGGAGGCTCGCGTGGGCCCGGGCACCCCGGGAAAGGCCCCTTACCACGGCTTTGTTGGAGGACCCGCCTCCCTGGAACTCGAGAGCCCCGTAGGTGTCCGTCGGGTAGCTCTGCGTGTGCTTGGCCACCGACCACTTCTCGGGCTGGGGCTCCGCCTCTCTGTGTTCTTCCCCATTTTTGGCAGACGTCACACTTGGCAGAGGGGGGACGTGCTGGTTGGTGAGCTGGCCACAGCAACACCTGGAAACAAAGGCCAAACAGAGTTCCAGTAACATGTTTTCTCCTTAACGGGAGTCAACCTGAACAGGCGGGTGACACCTGAACCCCTCACGTATGCGGCTTTACCGGGGACAGAAGTGCCGCTTACGATGGCCGTTTCCAGACCATCGATGCGCGTCTGTTTACATGCCAGCCCGTTGTAAACACATCGATGGTGCCCTTCCTTCCTGGACCGATTTCCACCTTTTTTGATGTCTTGACAATGTCGATACGGGCAAGAGTTACTGAACGGCCTGCGACAAAGTGCGATCGATCACACCCTCCCGATAGAGAGTTGACTTTCCAGGATTTTTCAATATTGTCGAATTCGTCTGTCAGTTAGTAAAACATTCCTCTACACGAGTAACGTCGAAAGTGTATTTCTTTTTGCCGCTCGTGCTTCTGGTGTGAGATCTAAGAATCTTTTGCCAAGTCCAAGGTCGTGAAGATTGACTCTATTTTCATCTGAGAGTTTGATAGTTTTTGCTCCTATATTCAACTCTTTGACCCGTTTTGAGCTTTTATGTGTGGCGTGAGGTAGGGGTCTAAACCCGTTCTTCTGCATGTTGATAACCAGTTCTTTCTGCGCCACTCGAAGAAGAGATGTTCGTTTCCCCCATTGGTTTTGGCAAAGTCTCTAAAAACTCGATTGGCCGTGGACGTATGGGTTTATTTCTGGACTCTCGATTTTGTTCCATCGGCCTGTATATCTGTACTTAACGCCACGTCACTTTGATTACTGTAGCTTTGTAGTAAGTTTTATAGCCAGGTAGCGTGAGTCTTCCCGCGTCGTTCTGTTTCGTAAGATTATTTCAGCTCCTCTGGGTCCCTTGCAATTCCAGATCAATCAGCTGATCAGTCTTTACAGAGAAGTCAGCTGCAATTCTGATAGGAATTGCGCCGAAAATGTAGATATTCCAGGAATATCGCCATCTTGACGATGCTCGGTCTTCCCATCCAAGAACATGGTACGCTCTTCCATTATTTAGATTTTCATTGTTTTTCAATATCTTGTATTTTTCAGAGTATACAATTTGCGCTTCTTTTAAGGTTATCCCAAAGTATGCTGTTCTTTTCAATGCTATCGTATACGGAATTGTTCATTTCATTTTCGTACTGTCATTGCGAGTATATAGAAATACACGTGATCTTTCCATATGGATTTCGTACGCTGCAACCTTACTGAACTTGTTTATTAGTTATAATAGTTCTTCAGTGATTCGCTAGGATTCTTTATAAACGGGATTATGGCATCTGCCAGTAAAGATCATTTTGCTTCTCCTTTTCCAATATGGATGGCTTTTATTTATTTCTCTTGCCTGATTTCCTTGGCCAGAACCTCTGGTACGATTTCAAATAGAAATGGTGAGAGTCTTCATCCTCGTCTTGTCTCTTAGCTCAGGCAAAGCGTCTGGTCTTTCACTCTTGAGTGTGATGTCAGCCAGCGATTTTTCATAGATGCCCTTTGTCAGAGCGAGAGAGTTCTCTTTCATCCCTAGTTTTCTGGATTTATTTTTTTGGCCTAAAAGGTTGTTGGGGTTTGTCAAATGCTTTTTTGTGTGCGTGTCAGTTGAGATGATCGTGTGATTTTTGTTCTTTATCCTGTGGATGCGTTTGATGTATTACGTTAGGTACTTTTCTGATGTCAAACCAGCCCGGCGTGCCTGGTTGGTCGTGGTGGATTCTCTATACTATGTACTATACTATACTATTCTCTGTACCATGTTGCTGGATTTGGTTTCATAGTGTCCGTTCACGATTTCTGCATCCAGAGCCACAGGAGATGTTAATCTCTAGTTTTCCTTTCTCGTGACGTCTTTTTTCTGGCTTTAATACCAGGGTGGTACCGGTCTCGTAAAATGAGTTGTTCTCTCATCTTCTACTTTTTGTGAAGAACTGGTGTTTATTGTCCCCTACGTATTTGGTAAAATCGAAGCCATCGGGACTCTAAGTTTTTCTTTGTGGGTAATTTTTTTTTTTTATTACTAATCCTCTGTCTTCGCTTCTTAAAGGTCTATTCGGGTTGCATACTTCTTTTCGAATCGGTTTGGTAGTTAGTGTCTTTCTAGGAATTTGTCCATTTCACCTAAGCTGTCTAGTTTATTGTCACCGATACACAAATTATACTCATTTCTATTTCTGTAAGATTCATAGTCATGTCATTTCATTCCCGATTCTAGTAATTTGGCCTTCTCTCTTTCTTCATTAATCTAGCTAAATGTTTGTCAATTTTGTCAATCTTTTTCAAGAGCCAGCTTTTAATTTCTTTGATTTTCCTTTATTCTATTTTCTATTTTTTCTTTCCTTCAGCTTCCTTCAGGTGTAGTTTGCTTTCCTCCGGTTTGTCATGGCGGAGTGTTAGGTTATTATTTAAGATCTTCTTTCTTAAATAGGCATTGACAGCTATAAAGTTCACTCTCTGCGTTAGCTGCATCTCGTAAGTTTTGATATGTTGCATCTTCATTTTTACTTATCTTGAATATTTTCCGATTTCTCTTCTGATACCTTCTTTAACTCGTTATTTTGGAGTGGATTGTTTAATTTCCACATATTTATGAATTTCCGAAAAGTTTTTTCCCGCTATTGTCTTCTGATTTCTGATTTCATTCCATCGCGTTTGGAGAACATACTTTGTATTATTTCTGTCCTTTTAAATTGGTGGACACTTGTTTTATGGGATAACCTATTGTCTGTCCTGGAGTGCACGCCCCGAGCCCTCGAGAGGAATGCACATTCTGTTGTCGTGGCGTGTTCTCTAGGGACCTGTCAGGCCTAGTTGGTTTATAGTGTTGTTCAGTTCCTCCAGTCCCTCCGTCTAGGTGTCCTACTCATTATTGAGAGTGAGGAATCGAAGTTTTCAACTATTATCGTCGACTCCTTTATTCTCTCTCTATTTCTGTCAGGTTCTGCTTCAGGCATTTTGGTGCCCTGTTATTAGGTGTGTGTATATTTATAGTTGCTTATCTTCCTCACGGATTGACCCGATTCGCGTTAGAAAGTGTTCCTCTTTACTTCCAGGAACCTTTTTTGACAATCTATGTTATCCGAAATCGGCATAGCCACTCCCACTTTCTGTGTTGCTGCTTGGATGGGTGTAGCCTGGGCAGAGAAGGGGAGCCCCCACCCCTCGAACGTGCACATTTAGGTCTCGGCCGCAGCAGCAGATATCTGGGGACAGGATGAGAAATGCCGAGGGACGGGAGGAGAGGGGACCCTGTGTTCTCAGCTGTGGTGACGCCGAGTGGGGCCTCTGCCTGACTGACCCGGGATGGGGAGGGGCAGGAGCCCTCGGTTCGGGTACCACGATTCCAGCCTCCGTTACTGAACCTTTGTGGAGTTTCTTGAACAGACATCTCTTCGCCGTTGGCCCTTGGGACTATTTCCAGGGGCTTTAAATAGTGGTTTGTTTGTTTGTTTTCATTGTAGGTTATTTTTAGCCGTGCTAGAGACGGCATGGAGCTCGCAGGAGGGTTTGGTGTGTGGGCCCCCGCAACCCTTCCTGGTCCCCTCGCTGCCCAGCCACCTGGCCAGGTGGGGGACCTCAGAGCTGGCAGAGACAGTTTCCGACACGGGAGCTCCGGGTGCCCTGAAATGGGGACGGGCATTGAGATGCAACAAAGCGAAGGCCTTTGTGGTCACTGGCACTGGCCCAGAACGGTGCATCTTGCCTTTGCTGGGGTCATCACTGTGGTTTAAGCAGGGAGAGCTGCTGCGGGGTGGTGCGGAGGGGTGAGCTTTGGGGCGTGGGGGCCTGACGTTGCACGTGTCAAGTAAACGCAAACCGGGGCCTGTGCACTCTGCGTGTGATCCCAGCTGCGTGGACCTCGTGCTGGGCGACCACACAGATGAGTCGTGGTCCCCGACCCTCCGAGCGGCCTCATCGCCTTTGCTCTCAGAGATGAGAACGTCGTGGTAAATTCATCTCTGATCACGTTCGTGGCTTAGGCGGCCTTCTGTTCGTTTGTGTCTGAATAAGACACGTTTTCGTGCCGGCGAAGGAAATGGCGTGACGTTTTGAGCACAGAGTGAACGACCCCGTTCGTAAACTTACAGCTGGCTCACGTCACCACTCGGGTCTCCCTGGCATGGAGGTGCCTTCTCCTCTAAACACCGGCATGAAACGGACGAGGAGGCCATGAAGTTGCCCTGGAAATCTGCCTAAAGCCACGGCTCCTTGTCCCACTGAGGCCAAGGGCAGCCCCGTGCCCGTCGGTCGCGGGAACGCCCGCAAGGGTGGGTGGCCGATGGCAGCTCTCTCCCAAGGCTGTTCGCATCGGACAGGGGAGCTTTGAGCCCAGTAGCTTGCTGGTTAGTGACCGACGGGCCACCCTCCTTGGCTCCTGTCCCACCCCCACGAACACCGAGTCGTCGCCCGTGACCGATGGATAAGAACAGCGTCGATAACGTCTGAATTATGGCTTCCGATTTACCTGTTGGGGTCTTTCGTGCTGGGAATGACAAGGATACATTCTCGTTTGCAGAAGGTTTTTTCTATCCAAGCTTTCTGTCCCTGGAAGAGGAGAAATGGTAATTAGACCCACGCATTCCCAAGCCATCGTCACAATTCACGCTCTTAGGCACGAAAAACAACATCGTGCACTTTTCGTTCCAAATAATCGAATGGGGAAAGGGGGCGCATCGGCCCGGGGGAGACGGCTCCGGCGACCGGCCTCCGAGGCCCCTGGCCCGGCCCGGCCCACGTGGAGCCCTGTACCGACCAGACTGAGCAGAGCGCGATCCTTCTGGAAAGAGTGTGCACTCGCCCTCTGCATTTCGCGCCTCGCTTCCCAGAGAAGTCGAGAGAGCGTTATTTATTTACTTGTTTTTGGTGAGAAAAAAATTAAAACATCACATTCGCAGTATTTAGACTCTATATGCCTTTGGCTAAAGACGAGGAGGGCTTTAAACAGTGAATTCCCGTGAGAAGGATACCTTTTTGCAGAGACCTAGGATTCTAGGACAGAACAAATCAGAAATCCGTGGAAAGTGAGAGCTCACTTTGGAGAAGCTTTTTACGAGAAGTAGGGAAGGTTAGAATAAATCCCTATAGCGTACGACTGAGGTTGACATTATCAGTAGGAACCTATGGTTTGTAATACGTAGAGATAGATATAAAAGCAGATATACATGTGTGTGGTCTCTCTCCACACACACACACACGCACACGTGCGCACGCACGCACTCCACACAAGTACGTGTAACATATGGTGTTAATTATCTATTGCTTAACAGGACAAATTGCACCAAAACTTAGTGGCTTAAAACAACACGTGTTTATTGCCTCACAGTGTCCGTGGCCCAGGACGTGGCTGGGCTTAGCCGGGAGCTTTTGAGTCGCGTCTCTACGAGGACCCGGTCCAGCCGTGGCTGGGGCTGTGGCCTCATCCGGAGTGAGGCTGCAAAGGATCCGCTGGGTGGCTCTCGGTGCGGCGTGTACACTCGAGGGCCTGAGTCAGAAATCCTGTCCCTCAAAGTGCCCCGATGTTTTTTGGGGGGCTGCATCTTGCGATCAGAATGAGAATCACAGGGCTGGTCCAGCCACAGCATTGGCCCCTGAGGGGCATCGGTGATACAGGCCTCGGGCATCCTTAGCCGAGAGCATCACCACGAACAGGCCAGGACCAACGTGCAGCTACACAGGCACGAATGTCAGGAGGCTGGGACCACGGGGGTCGCATGCCCACCATGCATACACGTGTGTGTCTTATGCATGTACAGTCATACATTTCCTGGCTCTTCCCCCTGACAGGGCCTAGCGGCAGTAACGCTCCAGTTGCAAGGAATTTACTCAGTGCCCAAATATAGGTGTCTGAGTAGTGTTCTCCCCTAAGAGGACCCGGGGCTCCCTGGAGGGATGCCTGGGTCCAGGACTGCTGCAGAAGAAGTGTGAGGAGAGCCTGGGTCATCTCCTGCCAGGAAGCAAGGAAGTGTTTTCTTCTGACGTGGGAACTTATTGAAAGAACACGGAAGCCACTTCGAAGGGGCTCCCACGGCTTCGTCTCGGATCATTTGAGCGTGAAAATCAGTGATCATGAGGAAGAATTGTAACCCTTTCACTGAAGTAAGCACCCATGAGTCCACAGTGAGATAAATCCACCTGTATGTAAATATGTAGGGGAGATGGGAAGTCACCTGATAAATGCAGAAGGAGTGATTGCATTTGGAAAGGAATTGGAAAATCACCCTTTGGCAACCATCAAGAATCGTTTACAAATGCTACAGCGGGCAGAAGTCTAAAGAGTAGTAGTACACGTATATAATCTCAAAGGATCTCCCTCCCGTAGACACTCGTTAATTCCAAAGGAGAAGTTAGCAACGTGACTTAGTGGCGGAATCTGGTGAACACCACCTAAAACAAAGTGCGCATCACCAGGAACGGAGCAAATATTCCCCATGAGCTTCCGGATAAAATGCACTAAGATCAAAAATTTCGAAAACGCCTCACCTGAATCTAATCAAGAGGAAACGTCGCACAACCCAAATTAAGAGGCATTCTCCAAAATAACTGACCGATACTCTTCAAAAATTGTCAAGGGCGTGAAAGACAAGGGCAGGCTGGGAAATGGTTCTAGAGACATGACCATGGAATGCCCTTGGATCCTAGGCCCCGCCCCCTGGGCCAGTGTAAGTCCCGCCCCATAGGCTCTCCCTCTCAGCCCCGCCCTGCTCCCTGTCTGAGCCCCGCCCCATCCACCCTATTGGCCCTTCCACTAAGCCCCTCCCTTTGCTCTGTCTAAGCCCTGCCCCATCCACCCTATTGGCCCTTCCGCTAAGCCCCTCCCACTGCTCCCTGTCTAAGCCTCGCCCCCTGCCTGCCTCACAGGCCCTCCCTCTCAGCCCCCTCCAGTAAGAATCCAGCAGGTGGTTCTTCTCAGAGTAATCAGCACCCGGCCTTGCTCACAGCTGGGGACACGAGCAGCAGCTGGGTCCTCGGCCCATCCCAGGCTCGACCCACTTTGCTCTGCTGCACTGAAAATTATTTTTTCTAATAAAAAAGTGAGCATGTGACGGACATACTTCCCCGGGAGCAAAAATCCTTTGCTTTAGTAATAACTATTGATTTTTTAAAGTTTACTTAAGAAGAATATCCCCAGTTCAAAATTCAAAGTTATTGCCGAGTCTCCAGAAATGTTCTAGAATCTTCTGAGGACAAAGAGGTCCAAGAGCCGCTCTGCCTGCAATCTTTTTTGAGGAAGCAAGACATGCAAATCACGCCCGCGCAGTGTTCCAGGCTCTGTTCAAATGTCCCCCCTTCAGGGGACTCCCCGTCTCCCCCCAGCCCTGCTTCCTGTCCTTCATACACTTCATCCCACTGACCTCGCCCCCCCTTCTGTCCTCCCACAGAAGCCACTGCAGCCCCGCTCAGTTCTCTGCAGTGTCCCCAGTGCCTCCGGGAGTGCCTGGCAGAGGGGAGGGGCTCGCCCTCCAGCAATGACTCCGTGAAGAAGTAAACCGCTCAGATGGAATGTCGCCAGGGCCAGCGGCCTCGGGCCTCGGCCTCCGGCCACCCAGCAGTGCTCACCAGGGCGGTCACCGGGTCTCGGCTCAGCCCCCTGAGTGGCTGCTGAGAGGCACCGGTGCAGGTGAAAGGTGGCTGTGTGGAGGACTGCTTAGTCAAACACCCTTCCGTCGCTGCCGGCACGCACGCAGGGCTGAGTGATGCCAAAGTAATGACGGGGGGCCGGGGACCCTGCAGAGCGCGACAGGAAACCAGAGCCGCCTGTGGCTCATTTACAGACACTTTAGATCCTCCACCCACCTGAGGATAGATGCTATCCATTCACCTGTCGGAAATGGTGATTCTAAACACCTTGGGGCATGATAATAGGAACGAACGCTGGCCCTGGGGAAGCAAACACACCTGCTCATCCCCCTGGGAAGTTCGTCTACCGAGGCTGACGTGAGGTGGCACCCCCGTCTCGCTCCCCCAGCCCTCCGAGCTGCGACGCTTCTGAAATGGACACTGGGAGTTCAGAGGGGCAAGTGCGGGGAGGAAGAAGCTCCAGGGCCCGGTGGGAGGCGGAGCGGCGTCTGCAGTGCGCGGGGCAGTCGGGGAGTCGGGGGCTGGGGCAGCGGAGGCTGACGGTGGCGGGGTGGGGAGTGTGGCGAGGAGCAGGTAGGGGCTGGGCAGGTTCCTGGTGCCACCCCTCGTCCCAGCGGCGTGGCGGTGGGCTGCAGAGGGCAGGAGAGGGCCCTCCGTGGCCTGAGTGTTTCGGTGGTGAGTGACGTGCAGGCAGAGGCGAGGCTGCCCCACGGTGGTGCCACCACGGGCCGGCTGGGGGCTGGGGGTGCAGGGGAGCCAGGCGCCCCGGCTCTGCCCTCCTGCAGCTTCCACGTAGTCAGGTGACAACCGACAACAGACAAGCAAAGCGGCACACGTGATCCAGAGTTCCCGATGGTGACAAGAACACGGAGAGAAATAAAAGAGGGTGCGCGATGAGCCGTGGGGTCGGGGCTCGTCAGGTCGGGAAGTCAGACACCTCAACGAGGGCTGGAGGGCGGGGAGGGAGGCCTGGGCTGAGGGAACGGCCCCTGCAGAGTCAGGAAGACTGGGGTGCGGCAACAGATGCCGGGAAAGCCGGGGTGTGGGGCAGGCTGCATCTGGGGGGCGAGGTCAAACAGCAGGCAGTCACTGATGAAGAGGTGAGACAGGGCCCAGCAGCGACGCCCGGGTTTCTGGCTGGCTGGATCCTGGGTGGCTGCAGTCATTATGGCGTGGCTGGCTTCGGCGGGTAGCTCTGGGGGGGGGAGACGTCAACACTGAGCCGTGGTGACTGGAATCGAGCCCGTTGAATCATTTGCTGGACCGATCTGTGGCCAGCCGCTGGTTGGACTCGGTGCACACACAGGTGGCATCGGAAATCGTGGGGGTGACCGGTTGCTGAGGTGACGCAGCAGGCAGGAGAGACAGTGACAGGAGCTGAGGACACACAGGGCCGCGGGGCAAAGGCGGGGTGGGCACAAACGTCGTGTCGCGGGGGCCTCCCGGCCCCTCTGCCAAGGGCCCTGCGTCCTGCGGGGCCAGGCCGAGCTGCGGGAGGGGACTCGGAGGGCAGCGTGGGCTGAAGGGCATGGTACAGGGCTGCCAGCTCGTCTCGGCTTTTGGGTTCTGTGCTTGGTAAAAAAAATGACAGCAAGAAACGTCCCCACAGACGCGGCCGCCTCACTCACCGCGCCTGACTCTGTCACCTGGGCTTTTACGAAGCCTTAGAGCGAAGGTCCCGACGGAGCGCACGGCCAGTCACCCCGGGGGGACACGTGTCCGGTGGAGGGAGCCGGGAAGTGGGGCAGGGTCGGGGGCTCTGACTTCCTAGGACATGTCCATGCAGGTGCACCGGGGGACCCTGTGATGACAGGCGCGAGATGGAGGGGAGGCTGCAGGGGGGCGGCCTCGAGGAGGCTGGGGCAGGGTGGGGGGCGGGGCGGGGGTCCCCGACGGCTGGGCTCAGCCGTGGGCCTGGGCAGCTGCCACCACCGGAAGCGGCTTCCGAACGTGGGAGGCGGGTACTGCCGGCGAGTTGTTTCCTTGGTGGCCTCGGTCCCTGGGCCAGGGGACGGCCGGCCCCACGGGGACGTGGACCGGTTTAGAAACCGCTCGCCTCGTGTCTGTTTAGAGCAGACGCCTGCGGCTGCGTGTGGCCCACGCGTGGACTCGGCTCGAGCCTTGTACGTGGAGAAAGTCGCCGCCACGGAGAAGCAAAACGCAGGTGAGGGTCTCTGGCTTCCCTGGAGCGCCCTAGGGACCGGGGACTCGGGCTGACTGCGGCGCGGCCACAGGCGTCTGTGTGTGAATCGCCTCGGGCCCCGCCGGGCCCAGGCCTGTCCACGGGACACCTGCGGGCCTGGACGCTTCATTCCGGAGTGAGGGCACCTGCCCGCCCCGGGCCGGACGCACCACCTCGGAGGCCCGGCCCGTCCAGCACGCGTTCCTGGGCGGTCGGCTGAGACCCCTGCTCCGGCCCCTCGGGGAGACTCCGGGGCCAGACAGAGCCCACCCCGCTGCGTCCACAGCAACGAGTGCAGGGGGATCCCCAGCACGGGGACACCTGTGTGACTGCCCCTCCCCCGCTGGGCTAGGGAGGTGATAACCTGAGACGCAAACCAAACCAGGCCCGGAACAGCTTCGAGACTGACCTCCTGTGCTCTGTGGTCACAGTCCCCAGGAGGTGACAGGGCTGGCCTGCAGGGAACGCTGGGCGTTGGCACAGCCCACCCCCTCCCCCGGTGGGGGGTCCCTGTCCCCTGGGGCCCCCAGCCCTCCCTGGGACACCCTCCAGACTGGACCCGGGAACCAACACTGGCTCTTTAAGCCAAAGGAAGCGACCATTTCCTCTTTACTTCCTCTCTCAAAAAATTGAGGTGCAATCCACACAACCTCAAAATTCACCTCCCCCGGGGAACTCCGGTGGCAGTCAGGGCTTTCCACTGGATCGCCACCACCGCTGTCCGATCCGCGAGCACGTTCATCGTCCCTGGAAAGCAGCCCTGTGCCCGTCAGCCGTCACCCCCCGAGCGTCTGCATCCCCAGTGCCCGACAGCCACCTTCCGGCTCCCCCTCCGGTGGACCTGCCTGTGCCGCATGACCCAGGCAGGTGGCCCCGGACGCCAGGCGCCGTGCCCGGCTGGCCTCTGGCCACCGCGCGTTCGAGGTTCGCCACGTGGGCATCGCTCTGTGCTTCGTCCCTTCCCGTGCCTCGGAAGTGGCCCAGCGCCCCCGTCCACCGGGTTTTAAAGGAAATACCGAATAAAGCAGAACAGAAGAAGGACGTTCTTTGACTTGGTAACTTGGCGGCTGTCGCGGGCGACGTGGAACTGTGTCCTTTAGTTTCTTTGCTGCCTGTGTTGCGTTTCTAATTTTCTAAGGAAAACTAGAACCGATTTTAAAACAAAAACGAGAACGTGCCGGGTACGCTGCCAACGTGCGGTCTCTGAGCCCAGGGCCTCCCGGCCGCGTCTGGCTCGGGGGGCCAGCCTCAGGGGACACCCGTGTGGTCCCGCACTCGGATTGACGCATCTTTTAAGCTTCAATGGCCAATGATGGAATCTCGGGGCACGCCTCGAATGGTGGCTAGTGGTTTACTTCACCGTTACAAAAAGATCGGACTTTTTCCCAAACTTGTGGAAAGAAAGTCGCAATGGGCCGAATGTTTGTGCCCCACCCCAAATTCGCATGTCGAAATCTTAACCCCGGTGTGACGGTGTCTTCGGGTGGTGACGAGGCCGGGAGGGCCGAGCCCCCATAGATGGGATCAGCACCCTCATCTCGGAGACCCCAGAGGGCTCCCTCGTCCCTTCTGTCATGTGGGGACACAGCCAGGTGACGCCGTCTGCCAACCAGGAAGCGAGCCCTCAGCAGCACCCCCTGCCTCTCGATCTCGGAGGGTGAGAAATAGGTTTCTGTGGCTCGTGAGTCCTGTTTGTGTGGGTTTCATCAAAATGATCTGGGTTTCGCTGTCGAAACGTGAGCACGCGCCCACTTGTGTTTGGGGGGATCGTTTTTAACGCGGGTCTCACGGATGCGAAAAGCCAGTCGCGGAAGGACAAATCCCACCTGAAACAGCTCTGGGGTGGGCGACGGTGACGACGGTGACGGCGGTGGTCCAGACACTGAACGGTGCTCTCGCAAGCGGGTAAGATGCTGAATTCTACGGCACGCGCGTTTTACCGCAATGGAAGATAATTTTTTTAAAAGCAGCTCTCTGGGCTCCCAGGCTCCGCGGTCACGGTCAAGGTGCCGGGGTCTGTATCTTGACAAGCTTTTGAGATCCGCTGCCCGCGCCACAGCTTCCCGCCACTCCAGCCAGACCCCTCAAGGAGCTGCCAGCTCACGGTGTCGGGGACACGGGTCAGAGCGGAGGCCTCCGATGGCAGTGTTACCAGCCGGGTGCCGGGTGGAGACGCCAGGGCTCTGAGGGCCAGCAGGAGGGTCAGCCACGTCACCAGAAGCGGGCACAACGCCGTCGGGCCTGGTGAACCTTTCTCAGGTGATGGGAAGGTCCCCGCCTTAGGGTGAGGCCAGCAAAGCACTCGCCTTGGGGTGCCCCAAATTCAATGACTAAGACAAATAACATTCCATACACAGTAAAAGGATAAAACCAGTCCAAAAATCCGCAGCGAGCACGGCATCAAAATTTTAGACGGGCTGTCCTTGCTCGAGTCCGGCCTTGCATTACTGTGCAAAGGTCACTTTCCATCAGCCCACAGCTCACAGCTCACAGGCGGTGGCCAGCCTGTCCCCACCATGCGGCCGTATGGCTGCTGAGGCGCAGACCAGCACGTTGGGCCGTGCGAGGCTTTGCGGATACTCGTGGATTTTGACCATAGGGGTCTTGTTAACTGTTCCCGTGGAGTTCACACATGGGACAGTGTCTTGGTAAGTATGTGCCAGGCACACACTGTCCTTTCTCCCACAGATCCCAAGGCGCTCGGCACGAGGCCCTGGACAGCGTGCCGGTAACATGGCTAACGCTCCCACTGGCCCCCACAGCTGCCGGTGGACAGTGGGGAGGCCCACGTTGAGTGGGCCTGGGATCATAACCGAGAAGGAACGTTCCAGGCGGCATGGGGGGCGGGGACCCCCCTGAGAGCTGCCCTGGGGTTCTGTGTGGGAAGAAGCCTGGGGGCCACTGGCCCAGGGGGCGACCACCCTGAGGCCCGTGGAGCTGGAGCTCCGGGGTGCTACACTTACAAGGGCCTCTCCAAGCCCCGAAACTTGATTTAGGACTTGAGATTTTCTGTTCTTTCCCTAGAGGCGGCCCCTGTGCTGCGTGGCCCACAGCGGGGTGGTGTGACTCGGGCAGAGGACGGAAGCTGGGCTGGCCTGGAACAGGGGTGGGGGGTGGCCGTCGACAGGGGGTGGTGGCTGCTGGTGGGGGAGACGGTGTGCTGTTTTTCTTTGCTTAAAATCAAAAACAAACCAATCTGTGCTCAACGGAACGACGTAAAAGATTTAGAAATATCTGAATGAGAAAGCGATCGATTCTCTCTTCCCCTCGATCTCTGGCCGCCAGCAGGGACCCTGCAGACAGTGGGGTGCCTGTCCTCCAGCCCGGTCCTCCTGCCGATTCAGACACGCACACCCCTGTAAGGAACTTCTTAAAAGCGACACTTGGCGACACGCGTGGGTGTCTTTTTGAGCCGCGGCACGGCGAGCCCGCTCAACTTTTACCCAGCCGCGTGGCCGCCACCACGTGGCCGTCCGCAGGAGTCGCTGCCCCTCGGCGTTTTCTGCGTGGCGTCGCGCCCAGCCGGAACGGGGGCCCGAAGGCTTAACTGCCGACGCTCTTCCTTTGGGTCCTGGCCCTTGAAGGCGTGGCAGGAAGGCAGGCCGTTTGGATCGGCCACCCCGGATGTCCATTTCTCATCTGTATGGCCATGGCCAAGTTATTTACTTTCCCTCACCTCGCCTGTCGTGCCTGCCATGCCTGTCGTGCTTAAGGGCGAGATATAATTAAGCGTGGAAACCTCGAGCTCCTTGTCCGGCAGAGACTGGTGTTCGGCACAGTTCTGGAGCGTCTTAGACAAGTATCGGCCGAGTGAAGCGGGACAGGGAACGGCGAAGCCTCAGGCCCGGGAGCTGTCGGGGACGGGGCGGATGGGACGAGCCAAGCCCCGGCCGGCCGGCCGGCCCCGGGATCGGGGAACGCATCGGCGAGGGCGGTGCGTCCGTCCGGTGGAGTAGTATCCAGCCGTGAAAAAGGAATACAGTACCGACATGCTACGCCACGGATGAGCCTGGAGAATGTCACCCTAAGCGGAAAGAGCCGGTCACACGACGCGTGTCGTGCGATGCCGTTCAGACGAAATGTCTAGACTAGACAGAGCGGACGAGACAGGACAGACGTGGGCGTTTTCCAGGGTCTGGGCGGGAGGGCGGAGGCCGCCCTGGCAGTGGAAGGAATGTTCTGGACAGCTGCATCGTGGACGTGCGCAATGCCGCTGAGTCGTGCCTGTCCACGCGGTCACTTTCCCATGACCTACATTTTATCTCAGGAAATGACTTTTTAAAAATTAAAAACACGTCGGCCTCAGAACAAAACGAAACGAACCGAAACAAGAGGCGGGAGCGGTGAGCGTCCTCATCCCTCGTCCTGTCACCAGCTCCTCCCCAGTGGGGAATCTGGGGAGCGCCACAGGATCTTGGGGCCCCCCCTCTAGCTCCCCTTCCTGGTTCGGCCAATGTCACCCGGCCGTCCGGCTCAGGAGGGCGAGCGGGTTGGGAAGGTGCCGTTTCTAGGGACTGGGAGGGGGCGGCCCAGGGCCTACGGGTGACGGTGAGAGGACCAGGACCGGCCTCCCCTGGGGGCGCCCTCTCCCGTCTGGTGCCCCCTGTCCTTCGCCACCCCTCCAGGGCCCTGGCCCCAAGCTTCCTCTCTCCGGACGCCCAGGACCCCCAAAGGCGCCCCCACCACTGGTGGCAGGTGTGAGCACAGGCCCAGGTCCTAGATCTGCGAGGTGCCTGGACCTGTGTCGCGGGCCCTCCTGGCCCGTCAGGGACTGTGACATCTGCCGGGGCCACCACGGTGGGGAAGGGCACTGGGGGCAGTAAGAGCGAAACCGCGGGGGCTGCACCCGCCTCCGCTGGAGCCAGGGACTCGGCGTTTAAGAACCAGAGAGCGCGTCTAGCCCGACCCTTCGGTTTTACTTTTAAGTAGACCAAGGGCCTAACCAAAGCCCAAAGCGTCTCCACCCGGTGGCCGGCTTGGCAGAGAGCCGGCTTCCTGTGTCACGCCCGGACGGGGGTCGGGAAGTACCTGTCACAGAGCTCAGGGCTCATACCTGTGACTCAGCACTTCCTGTTCCGGTCTGCTACCTGGACACACCTTTCCATCTCCGCAGGTAGTGTGTATACGGAGCTTTGTCATTGCATATTTTGAACTAAGTGAAAAATCAGAAACCTCCAGTTTTTCGTTCATCTACATCGGGGACTGATCAAACCCATTAGGATGCCAACTGCCACCGCGGTGTCTGACAAAGACTTCAAGGAAAGGCATTTGGCGGGGTTTTTAAGACCTAGCGCGAACATAAAGGCCATAGAATACCTCGTCCCTAAGGTTTTGCAGCAACTGCTCTCGATGTGCTATTTTGGATGTGTCGGGTTAAGGAAGTTACAGAATCACTTCGCTGTTGGCTTTTACTTTTGTGAGCGTGGCCACAGTGCAGGTGACCGGGCGGCCCTGGCCTAGAAGGACGGGGCCGCCCAGCACGGTGGCCACGGGGGTGGGGACGAGTCGCGCGCAGAGCAGGCCAGTCACGTGGCCTTCTGCTCGGGGTCGTGTGGTGCGTATCCGCAAGTTACCTTTATGGCAGGTGGCCCACCAAAGACACCCCGTGGCCACGACCCCCGGCCAGTGCGCCTCCCCTCACGGTGCCCGACGAACCTGCCTGCTCCGGTGCCCTGCCCCCTGGGAGGGCCCTTGGCCCACGGGAGAGGCCGCCTGCAGTTCAGCGTCGCCCTGCTTGGGGCATATCAAGCACGGCCGGCCCTTGGGGAACAGGGACCGGGCCATGCTGTCCTTGCCGTGTTTACCGTGCGGAAACGGAGGTGGCGTGGGGCAGGGGAGATGCGCAGACCCCCGAAGGCCGGGCACCGGGAGGGGGGCTGCGCCCTGGGCTGCCCGGGCCTTGTTTTCCTAAAGCCGCTGCCAGCCCCGCGGACGCGCGAGCCCCGTGCAGGGCCGCTGGGAGCGGCAGGTGCTCTGCGCCCTGGGCCGGCCGCGCCCCAGGACCCTGGCCGTCCCCCGGGACCCTGGCCGCCCCCGGGACCCTGGTTGCCCCCGGGTGCTGCTCCTAATGCGCGCTTTGCCGCGTCTGACCGCGGAGCTGGGGGAGGCGGGTGCCGGGTGCCACCGGGCAGGTCCCTGCGCACCTCAGCCGGTGTCTGGCCACTCTTCTAATGGCGGCGTCCAGACGCTGACCCGATTATGTCCCTGTCACAGAAGACGCTGGAGGGTGGGTCCCCCGATCCCCTGGGGGAGGGTTTCTGTTCTCCCAGGTCCAGAACTAACGCATACACCACACACGACACACATGCAACACGCACACCC
>NW_024354501.1:1592837-1602491 GCF_902729225.1 Pteropus medius | reverse complement strand
ACAACAGATACATCAAACACACACCATACACAACGCAGATACACAATACACAACATACACAACACACAACACAGACAAAAGAGATATGCAACACATACCACACACAATCCACATACACCATACCACACACAACACATAAAACATACACAACACAACACACTCAGCACACACCATACACACACCACACATGCACAACATAGACATACAACAACACAACATACACAGCAGATACATAACACACATAACACACACAAAACATATACGACACACACAAACACACAATACAGACACACAACACACACAACACACAATAATAAACACACATGCAACACAACACACCACATACAACACAGATACACACCACACACACCACACACACCACACCACACACAACACACAGATACACAACACACACACACAACACACACCACACAATACACACACCACACACTCCACAACATAGATACACAACACAACACACAGCAGATACACACAACACACACAAAACATATACAACACACACACACAACACAGATACACACCACACACCACACAGAGAACACACACACCACACCACACACAACACAGATACACAACACACACACACGTAAATTGCAGGACCTCTTGAAAACATTTTCAACGAAAGCAAGAGAGAATTTTCTTAAAAAATCAAATGCTCCAAGAGGATCGTAAACCAATAGAAAGCCTGCCTCGCGTTCACTTAGCTCAGCACGAAGGTGACGAAGGTGACGAGCCACGTAAAACACCCTAGCGTCTTCCTTTTCTTGCCCTTATCAACTTTGCAAATAGATGAGGTTGCAAGAGCCAAGCCAAACCAAACCCCAGACTTCTGCAAAATAACCGATAAAACGTAAACAATTATAGGAAACACAGTCCACGTCGGCCGACGCTTCCGCTGACATTCCGTGGGACACGAAATACACTGCGGAGACCGGCCCATCACGGCCGCAGAAGGCTCCGCACGTTCCGTAAGTTAAAAGTGTCGCCGGGTAGTTTGCGAGACGGTATTCGGTGGACACTCCAGAAGACAGTCCTTCCGTACGACGAAAGTTACTTAAGTCCAGCCGGACACACAACGCAGATCCACGACACACACCACACGGCCGCAGAGACGCCGGTGTCCACCCTCGGTCCTCCCTGAGCATGTGATGCAGGCGGAGAGAACTGTCTCGTCTCCCGTCTGCCCGCCCGGCCCCTCCTCATGCTCAGATCCGACGCGGCCAAGCCACGGACGAGCCCCCGCCCCGTCCACCCCGCTCCCCGCCCCGCAATTTCTGCTAACTTTTTGCTAAGGTTTAAAAAAGATACAGTTTCTGGTCACAAAAAGAAAACGTACTGGTTATAGAATATTATCAATGAGAAAGAAGCAGAGTGCAGGGCAAACCTCACCTCTGTGGCCTCCTCCTAAGACAACGGATCGGATTTCATTGGGTTTCTGTGAATAGATTGTGCGTGTGTGTGTGTGTGTGTGTGTGTGTGCCAAGTGTGTTGACAACTCCGATCTGTTTTCAAAGCGGCTACACTGCTCTCTGCCCTGAGGACGCCGTGATTTACGGGCTGAGTTCTCCGCACTGGACGTTTGGACGGTGCGTGTAAATTTGGGGTCACCTCCAAGACCGTTTCCTGACGACGGGCCCCCAGATGTGGGGTCCCTGCACCCTGGGACACAGTCCTCACCTGCCCGCCGGAAACCAGGCCTCGGCCTCTCTCACAGGCCGGTGGGGGTGCAGCCCAGCTCTTTCCCCAAGGCTTTAACTAGTAGTTTAAACAGCAGCTGATAGAGGCCTGTGGGTCCAAACCCGCCCCCCCTAAGGACCTCAGCATTTTCCAGGAGGCAGAGGGAACCTCGGTGTCGAGTGGGCAGGGGCGGCCGACACAGTCTTGTCCCCGCAGGGCACCATCCTGGCATCCAGCCGCTGAGCATGGGTCCACCGGCCACCCCCACGGGCCTCCGAGGACAGGGGCTAGAGGCCCCGGGAAGCAGAGCCGGGCCCCTGAGCCCAGCACACCTGGGCTTACCTGCGGCCGCGGGATGGAGTGGGAGGAGCGGCCGGCCTCCTGGGCCTCCTCCGTGTGTGCCGGGCAGGAAGCTGCCGGGGAGGGCCCAGCCTTAAGAGGGGGATCCACGTGAGCAGCATGTGAGTCCCTGGGCCCTCATGATCCCCGTGGGGCGATGGCCCCGTGACCTCGCTCCCTGGCCGGAAAAGGAAGCAGGGCCCCATCCGCTGCCAGGCTGCGCCACGTGGGAGCCCACGAAACAGCCTCGGGATCTGGGGGGGCGGCCAGAACTTTCCCTTTGAAGCGGCCACCCCTCCCCCCACCATTCCCAACCCTGCCAGACACGTCAGTGTGGTTTGCATGATTGAGACAATTGGACATAATCGGCCTTTCAGGAGCCCCTCGTGGGGAAGGAGGCACATGGCACTTCCCGGTCACCTGAGGCTGGGCTGGAGGTCAGGAGGTCACATGACCACACCGCAGTGCAGCTGAGTCCCACCTGACTCCGGTCCATGTCTGGGTGCTGCGAGCCCCCACCGTCCCCTCTCCGCCAGCAGCCTGTACCCCCAGTCACCCCCAAACTGCCCCGCTGGGAGCTTCGTGGGTTTGCTATAACAATACGCGTGCTCATTCCAGCTTTCACTGAGTCGCAGGAAAGGAAAAGCCTTGAAATTCTTCGCACAGCCACCTGTGCAGGGTGTCAGGTCGCCACACACACCTGTGAGCCCGCTCGGCACGGGCCACCTCCCTCGTCACAGAGGAGCAGACAGAGGGCAGCCAGAGCCACCGCCACTCCATGCGTGAGGACACTGGGGCTTCTGGGTGGCCGGCCTGGCCAGAGCGCGTGCGAGGTGGACTCTGTCCCCACAGAGCCCGGGCTGGGGCGCAGCCTGAGCCTGGGGCCGTGTCCCACCCCGAGCTGCAGGGGGTCCTCGGTGTCCACGGAGGGCGGCAGGGGCTCAGGGAGGTGCGGCCAGGAGGCGGACGCAAGTCCCTTTCTGGGGAGGGGTCCGTCCTTCGCTCTCATCGGCTTCTCCCGGGTCGGCGCCCACCGAAGGTTGACAACCTCGGCCCAGCGTAGTGGCACACGGGCGGAGCGTGACATCCCGGGCTTTGCCGGCCACGCCGCCCAGGAGCGGGGTAGGCTCACAGCTTTAGTAGGGGGCAGAGGGGACGCTGCGGTGGCAGTTCTGATGACGCGGTTGGGGCAGATTTTGGAGGCAGAGCCAGGCTTCCCTGGCGACCCCCCTTCCGGAGGCGCCTCACGCCCGCTCGTCTCTCTTTTGGGGTGTCGGCCGGCTTCGATGGCGGTTGCCTGGAGCTGTCGTGGCGCGAGGCTCGCGGGGCGGTGGCCTTGTCATTCTGTCGTCCCGTCTTCACCGATGAGCCGGAATCCAGTTCCTGAAGGGGAGCCTCGCGATCACATGGGTCGCCGTGGGGGTCGCGACTCCGTGGGCGAGGCAGGGGACGGCGTCCGCGTCCACGCTGCCTAACATGCTTCTAGTTTCCAAGGGTCACTATTCGTGGGCTCAGACGGGCTTGACGCATGTCTGTCTTTATCATCGACCCAGCGGTCCCGCTGGCAGGACCCCAGGAAGCCACCCCTTCCCTGCCGCCTGGAATAGCAAGTCATCGCGAGTTTATCCGGCACATTCCATGCCCTGGACCTGCGCTCAGCCCTTTCTCCACGGAGCCCTGTCTCCTCGGAGCGGGAAATGGTATCTGGGGACCGGTATCTCCTTCCGAATTAAATTGTTTCTAGGCCTTTCGATGCAGTTGTGCATGTACATATACATATATAATAATATACAAATGTACACGATATGATACAGCAATTATATAGAGTATAACATATAATGTATGAAAGAAAATTCATCACGAGTTCAAACTGATAATCTGCAGTTCGAATTTAGGAATAGTGGATTTTTACATACATTTTAAAACTAAGGAGTGTTGACTTATGAGTGGCTCGATTGTCAGAATTCGAAACGAAGAGGTGGAAGAAGCAGATCTTAAAAACCTATTTGCTGTGGAAATTAAACTCCTACGTCGTCGACAGATGCTTCTGTGAAGAAAGCCGGAGAGGAAGTCGAAATGGTTGGTGTGGGCATCAAAGATCATCGTAAACATCGGGAAATGGATAAGTGGGTTAGACAGAGCCCCACGGGTCTGTGGACGCTTTCGATCCGGGCCCCATGTCCCTGTGAACAGCCCCCCGCCCCGCCCACCTGACCGACGGAAAAGCAAAGTAGGCTTTTCCGCTTGGAGGGAAGGAAGATGCTCAAACGTCCGGGGCGCGGGCAGGCCTTGCACGCTCCCCCTCTGTCCGAAAGGCGGTGTTTTTTTGGTTAGGGGCTCAGTTGGCCGAAATAAGCTGGGCTCTCCGAGAGGGAACGCTGGCCTGGCAACAGCTTCATCTTGGCAGCGGCCTTTCATGAACGAAAAAGGGGCTGTAAGAAATCTGACAAGCTCGGTGAGCGAAAGCAACCTCACAGGGCGATCTGATCACAACTTCCCAACTGGGCAGGTCACCGTGGCTGGTCACACCCCGGGCCTGTAACTTCTTGAGTGAAAGGTTTACCGTTGCCTTCAGCCAGTCCTGCGCCTTGTGGTCCTGCGTTCAGGGTCGCCCACCTCTGACAAGCCAGAAGCCATCTTCTCGTCCAGACCCCTCGAAGGCATGAGCACCCTAGAAGGACCATGCCATCCTGTCCACTAATGTGTCCCTGGCTTTCTTCCACCTCCGTGACATTGTCAGTAAGGTCCCTCCTTCATGCCACATGCATCAGAGAAACTGCCGAGCCGCCTTTCGCCGGAGCATGTGAGGTCTTGCCTCCCGCACGGTCATCACTTTGGCTCAGATAAACGCTCATAAAAATTCTCCACGGGTCTGGCCATCTTTACATCAGAATGCGCTTCTCTACGCCGCCCAGCTCCAGCCGGCGGCCGCGCCTAGCGTGTCCCTATCGGTGGCTGTTCTTCGGTGGACGCGGGGCTCCACGGTGGACCGATCGGGGGCAGGGAGGGGGGTCCCCAACTGGACGGCGGCTTCCTGTGCGATCACGAGCACTTTCTTCCCATCTCTCCTCTTTGTCCTTCTGTTTATTTATTGCTGTCTGGCCGCTCGGCGGGTCGTGTCGCAATGCTGGCAGATGCCGCGTGCTGGGACAGAAAGCACGTGGAGAGAAGGCTGCCAGGGATTTACTGTTTCTCAGTTTCCGGAATAATCTCTCCGATGAGAATAAAGCCTGGGACGGGGTGCTGGAAATAATCGCATCGAAGCTCCGTGGAAGCCCTGCCATGCGGCCGGCGCCAAGAAGAGCTGGGGGCCCGGCCTGGTCACGCCTGGAGCTGCCGGACGCTCCCAGGAGAGGGCGATCTGGGAGCTGCTTTCCTCCTCGCCAAATAAATTCCTCACATCTCGTTAATCTGCGCGTCCACCCACCACATGTCAGAAGCCCCATGAGTCACAGTGGAGGCATCTGTAAAAGTCTGAACGTAACATTCTGCCCTCTGGTGGGATGGGTGTGGGGGCGGGGGGGTGGGGTGGGGTGGGTTCCAAATTCCAAACCCTGTGGCTAATGCTTCTCAAATCGTTACTCTGGATCAATGGCCCATCTCCCAAAATGTGGGCCCAATTATATGGAAGTCGGCTTGACCCTTTCTTCCTTCAAGATGTCTGAGTTTCTGAGAATCGGTTTGGGCGGGACCATGACAAGAAGTGTTTCCCCTCAGGCTGACTTTGTTTCCAGCAGCTGACGGCAGGGAAGGAGCGGAGTCCTTGGTCACGAGCCTCACAGAGCCGGCTGTGCCACCTTCCCACAGATCGGCACGCGAAGGAGCGTCAGCGTGTGTCGGGGTTTGGCACGGGACGGTCCCCTCTGTCCCCTGGCACGTGGTTCTGTATCATCCATCGTGCTCAAAACGGTGTTCTGGACAATCTCCTCCCCTGGCCTCATCTCTTTTGAGGGACGCTTCCTGCCACGAAAATCTGGATTTCGCTCGATCAGTTTGGAACAACCCATAAAGCAAAAAGCAACGTACCCCCAAACCAAAACTTTAAGTGTATCCAGCAAAGCTTGAAGCAGAAAATCCGGGGGCTAGACTACTCGACTCTTCGTTCTAGTTAGCAGGCAGACTTGGGTTTCTGATCTTTCGATAAAACTCTTTTGAAAAGTCTCTGAGAAACAGGCCCAGGACTAAGGGGCTGAGGTCAAAGGCGGCGAGTGTGGGCCCAGCGCTTACGGAGAGAAGGGCCGGTTCCGAAAGCTGCGAACAGCCTCGGGGCCTCTGGAGTCCTCTTTTTTGAATTATAATAGTTTGAGTTTCACAGAAAAATCCAGACAGTCGTAGAGAGGGTGTCCCGTGTCCCCCGCATCCTTCTACGATCAGCGCATTATTACGTCTACACTGTGACACAACGTGCCTATGCGTAGATAAGACCACGGTCGCACATATACTACAGTATATTATTATAATTAATGAGCCGATATCGCTACTTTATCATTAACAAAAGACTCTACTTTGTTCGGATTTCTTTAGGTTTTTTTTTTTTTTTACAAAGACAACTATTTTTAAATCATCGTCGGCAGACAGTGTTATATTAGTTTCAGGTGTGCAACACGGCGATCAGACATTTATAGAGCTTAGAAAGCGGTCGCCCCACTAAAGCCAGTGCCCGCCCACCACGCGTAGTCATTATAATAGGACTGACTGGGTTCCTGGAGCTGCCCCTACACCCCGTGACCGTCCGCGCCCCTTAACCTCCTTCCCCTGTCCCTTACTTTTTCTCGAATGTCCTTTCTCTGCTCCCAGGCCTCCCGAGTTGCCATACGCCGTCCGAGTCCAAGGCGCACGTGTGCTGGTCTGACACGTTTGTAAACTGCGAAGTAAACGTTTCCGCGGTCCGAGCCGCCGCCCCGTCCTGTCACAGAGTGCCCTCTCTGTTCGTGGTGAGAACACTTAAAGTCTACCGCGGTCTGCGGCCACGCCACCCCAGACGTGCCCGATCTCGTCTGATGTGGGAAGCTAAGCAGGGTCGGGCCTGGTTAGCACTTGGATGGGAGACCACCTAGGAAGACCAGGTGCTGTAGACGTAAAAAATAAAAGAAATCTACTATTACACAGTGTTATGAACTCTAAGCCCATGCGTGCCGCGCTTGCATCTCCTGGAACTCGTTAACCTTATAACGGCCGGTTGGCACCTTTGACCAACATCTCCCCGTTTCCCCGCCCCACCCCCAACCCCACTAAGCATCGCTTTACCGTTTCTCGGCTTATCTAAAAGAGCGAATCTGAGATCACACAGTATTCGTCCTTCTCTGCCTGACGCATTAAGTGAGCCTAATGCCCTCCATCCAGGCCCGTCCAGCATGTGGCAAACGGCAGCGTTTCCTTCTTCCTCGGGCCGAATCCGCCCACCGTTTATTCCCCGGTCGATCCGGGTGGCAGGCCAACGGGAAACAGCCTGGTTGGAGAGAGCGTCAGCAGGTACTGCCCATTTTTCTCCAGTCCCGGGAAACTTGGCGTAGCTGAGGTTCAACCCCCTGTCATTCCCAGCTCCCTCCTCCCGAGGGGGCTGTCGGCCTTCATTCACCAGAATGCAGAGGGGTGACAGGTGCGTTCAGGGGTGACACCGGCCTCCGAGATGCCGCCTCGTACGGTATCGTATCTTCCTGGGGCCAGCACTCTGAACTTCTAAACTGGGCTCCTTGGAGCTTGGTCATTCTCGGAAAATGATCCCGTGTAGACATGGCAACTCTATATGGTGTGCTCTATTTTCCTTTGGAGAGTCACAGTGCATGTGAGGATTTTAAAGGCTCTGAGAAGTCCTGCATCGAAGACACGTCTTTACTTTTAAGTAGCCCAGCAGATGAATTTAGGAAATGCTGGGTTACATAAAAGTAAAGAAGGTTTTTTTTTTTCATTGCAGGACTTCTCAGGGCCTTTAATTATCCCCAGAGTCTGCCTTTCTGAAATATCTCTGAGCATCTCTCAGATCCAAGGTGGTACGAAGGAGGATTTGGGAAGCCCTTCCTTCAGGTAAGCTTGAGGATGAGCTTAACCGGCTGAACTAGGATCCTCGGGTCTTTGTGTTGACTGGATCGTGAGCAAAAGCACTGACTAACTCCACTCTGGTAAGCCAGGAACGCCCGGTGTAATCCCAGGCAGACCAGAAAAGTGTAGGAAAAGAACGTGTGGTTTTCAACCCAACAGAGAAGAAAAATGTAATAAAAATATTCGGTCGATCTAAAAAAGGCATCAGATGGGAGGAAGAGAGGACAAAGAGCAGGTGGTATAATAGAAAACACACGGTAAATTGGGAGATTTCAACAACCGTGTCGGAACTTACGTATGAACGGAATCGATGCTCTAGAGAAAAGACCGTGCTTTATAAAAGAAAAGCCTAGCGCTCTCTGTCTGTAGGAGACGCACCTCAACTAGAAGCACGTTAGCGAGCTTGAAACCAGAAGGAAAAAGACATGACCGGTCTTAGGCAAAGCAGCCTTTCCGTCAGAACGAATGACTGACATAAAAGGTAACGAGAAAAATTCACCAGCGGTTCTGAGAAGTCCAGATGCGCACGGCCTAATCGCGCAGCCTCGAAGTCCATAACGCCAAGACTGGCAGAGTCACAGGAAGTCACGGTGACAGACGGAGACACATCCTCCTTACCGATCGGTAAGAAAACAACCAAAAACCGAGAGCGATAAGGTTTTGAACGACGCAGTGAAAAACGGATCAGAGCCACATTCACAGCGGACCTCGCCTGACAGCAGGAGGCGGTGTGAAAGTGTGTGGGGGCGCGTCGCCCTCCTAACGGACACCCCCGAGGTCAGCACAGCTGTGCCCGGGCCCCAGGAGCTGTCCCCTCCGCCCCTCTCCCCCTCCGAGAACCCCCCGCCCGGCGGCAGGGGTGGAGGCGCCCAGGGGCCCTGGCCGTGGGTCCAGGGCTTGGAGGAGGCGCGATGCGGGCGGTGCGGGCTGGATGAGTCGTCACGGGGTTTTATCAGGCGTCGACGTGGCGGGAACTTCACAGAGGCGTCAGTCGTGCGGAGGCAGAAGTCAGTGGGAAGGGTGCTGTCGTCCCCGTTTCTCAGATGGGGACGTCGAGGTGTTAAGGGGTTTGCCCGTGGAGCAGGTGCGCGAGGGTGCCAGGCCGAAGCCGAGTTCCCAGGCGATTCTGACCTGGACGGGGCAGATGGCCTCGAGCGTAGCAGGAAAGCGTCTTGATGGCTGATTTTCTGGGGCAGGCAGGAACTTGAGGAGCAGGGCTCGGACAAGAGAATTCAGAACCAAGACGAACCACACATTTTCACAAGAGAAGGGAGGTGGCCAGGGGCGGGGAGGGTGGGGAGGGCCGGCGGGCTATGGCCGCTGGCTGGGGCCGCCGGGACAAGGGACGGCAATGCAGCGTTCGTTTTGGTCGACGACTTGACCTGGTGTGACTGCCTCGGCTAAGGGTGTTTTGGGGAGTCACGAGGGTTCAGCCTCACAGCTGGGTAGGGCAGTGTGGTGGTTAGGGACAGCTGCAGGAGCTTTGGGGGCTCTGGAGGCGGGGCGTGGGCATCGGGCATTTACAGGAAGGGTCCCCAGCCATCTTGGGGCAGACAGTGGCCTCCCGGATGTGAGAAA
>NW_024354501.1:1591386-1591734 GCF_902729225.1 Pteropus medius | reverse complement strand
CCCCCCGGTCTGCCGGCTCAGTTCTCTGGTGTCCCCACCTGGCCACTCCCAGAACCAACCTGACCTCCAGCTGTGGCCTGATCTAGTTTGCCAACTCCTAAGAAAATAGGAAATAGCTATTTGACTGTTTCCGACTTAACACAAATGGCAATTTTTAAAATGCTTCAACCGAATACCGCTGATTCGAAGCATCTTATGACGGGGGCAAAGGGACAGGAAGGAGTAAAAGTCGCTTGTACAAAGGACGCTCCTGACATACAACTTCAGTGCGTTTTCCCGCCGGTGACTTGGGGACCAAAGCCGTGGCCTCCTCCGGGTCATGGCAGGGCAGGTCCTCGGCAGAGACTG
>NW_024354501.1:1589751-1591375 GCF_902729225.1 Pteropus medius | reverse complement strand
GCTCCTGACATACAACTTCAGTGCGTTTTCCCGCCGGTGACTTGGGGACCAAAGCCGTGGCCTCCTCCGGGTCATGGCAGGGCAGGTCCTCGGCAGAGACTGATGCATTTCCAGATGGGGAGATGTCAGGACACTCGCAAAGAGGTGGGAGCAGCCACTGCCCGGAGCCACGGTGCACCAGCCCCTCCCCCGGGGCCCGGCACCTCTCCACGAGCCAGCAGCCGGGGGTGACTCGGGGACTCTGACCTTTCTGCAATGACCCTGCTGTCGACAGGGTGCTGGTGCCAAGCAGATGAGACCAGGCACCGCGAGACGCGCCAAAAGCTCACGGTGTTATTGCTGGTGTCGCCTGGAGGGGCCCAGGACGGGGAGGGACATCGTGTGAGCCCAGCGGGGTGAGGGGGGTCCGTGAGAGGGGTTTGGACACCAGGCTCCTTGCATCTGCCTCCTGCCCGGGGCTGGCCGTGAGCTTAGCTCTCCCTGGATTCGGATTGATGGCTTGTCCTCAAATGGTCCTGTTCAAAACGCAAATCTCTGAAACGCCCCGGCTCCCAGCATAACCCCGAGTGGCGCTCTTGGCGGGCTTAGCGGCCGGGCCGGCTTCCCGGGCCGAGGCCTCGCCCGCAGCCGTTAATCACACGAGGTCGGGCATTAAGGGGCATTAGGGCTGCCAGCTGCCACGCCGCGGCCTGGCCATCACGGGATTACCTCGGGGGGTGCACGGCTGCGCCCCCGCCGCCTCCGCGGTGCCCGCGGCGCCCCGTCCTCCGACCCCAGGCTGGGGCCTCCACGCCCCCGCGGAGGTCACTCTGACGACCCGGACAGACGCGCAGGGGACTCTGCCGGCCCGGGGCCGAGAGGAGCCGCGGCCAGTCCCGGGAGCGGACCATGCGCTCAGCGAACCGAGGGCGAAGGGCAGGGCCCCCACGCAGGGGCTTCCCGGCCCAGCCTAAGGCGACCCTGATGCCTCTGGTCTGTCCTTGGGTGGCACTGGGACCCGCCCCGTCCAGGTGGGTAAATGTCCAGACACGATTTCTTTTACCCGCCGTCCAGCGAGCCCTAATACTGTATTAGAATGGCCGCTGCGTCCCAGCAAAACGAGCCCCCCGCCCCCCGAGCCCCAGCCTTGGCCCTGGCTGGTCACTGAGTACCCAGCCTAAGAGCATGTTTGCTTCGGGGGGCCCCAGGGCGGGCGAGCCCGGGAAGCGGCCGTGGGGGCTGCAGGTGGCCTCCTGGGAGACCGCCCGGCTCCTCCAGGTGAGTCTCTAGTGTGGTGATCGGTCCCGCCCAGACGCGCCCCTACACGGCCCGGGGACAGGGACGCTGTGGGGACGCTGTGGGGACGCTGTGGGGACGCTGTGGGGACCCTGCAGGAGGAACGCGAGTGCCATCGGCCACCCAGGCTCCCGCTCGGTCAGGCCCGGGCCGGGCCGGCCACGCGCTGCTTCATTGTTCTCTGAGCTGGAGCCACCGTCGGCCACCGTCGGCCACTGCCCCAGTGGGACCGAGAAAGAGTAACTAGTAGCGACGTCCTGTGCAGCGGGGACCAGGCTGGTGGAGGGCGGAAGGAGGCAGCGGTGGGGGACAGGCTTGCTTCTGACGGGGTTTCGGATGGGGGGCTGAG
>NW_024354501.1:1588943-1589466 GCF_902729225.1 Pteropus medius | reverse complement strand
AGAGTCTGCGGATGTAGAGGGTCCCCCCAGAGGAGCGAGCGAGGCAGCAGGAATGCACCGCGGTGGGAGGTACATAATCCTACTTCGGCAGAGGCAAGTTCGCCCACAAACACGTCGTGTGTGTGCACTCCAGGCCGTGTGTAGGGGCTGTCGGGCGTCGGCCACCTCCCGGGCGGGAGGGGCCAGGGGCCGTGGCATCCTCTGGATGCAGGACGGGCGGCCAGCAGGGGCTGGGGGAGGGATCTCCACGGAGCGGGGGGCGCCCAGCGGCCGGACATCGGCGCAGTGTCCACGCATCGCCCACCCCACCAGCCGCTGTCACGCTGGTCATCTGACGCGAGCACCATTTAAAATCGGAGGCCTTTGAAGCCCGGATTGTTCCCGCGAGCGTTTCTGCCGAGAGTCTGTGAAATGCCAATCGCGGTCTAATCCGGGACGACCAGCTCGACCCCCCCAAACCTGCTCTCAGGCTCCCCGGAGCATCTCTGTGCCGCTACGCAAGCAGCAGGCCCCCAGCCTGTGT
>NW_024354501.1:1581428-1588490 GCF_902729225.1 Pteropus medius | reverse complement strand
CGGCGGGGCGGAGGGGCCGGGCGGGGGCCGGGTGACAGGCGGGGGCACGTGTCTTTACAGAAACTCCACGGCGGGTTTGCAGAGGACACTAATAAAGAATCGTGCCATGTTTCCCGCGAGCTACTATCTGAGGACAAACGGGTTTCCTTCGCCTTTCTGTCTGTTTTCGAAAAATTCATCCCGTGGCTCGTTCCGAGCGTTTTCGTTTCTTTAATGGTGACAAATATGTAGAAAGCAAGGAATTTCCTAATGAAGAGGCCCAGGCAGAGCCGACTCATTTTCCGGTGAGGAAGCTGAGGCCCAGAGAGGCTGCCTGGCCGCCTGGTGCCCACACAGCTGAACTGGGATTTAGTCCGGGGTCTCCTTCCTGATTCCTTCCTGCACCCCGAGCGACTCCCCCGTTAGCCGTGGGTGCTGTCCCCAAGCTGAGAGTCGAGGATGCCGATGAGGCCCATGCACGGCGGCACCGACCTGCCGTCCGACCGCGTGATGTCACCGGAGGTCACACAGGCTTCCTCTAGACTTTTCCCTGCATTCACATGAGGGGCTGTCTCTGGGGCCGATGTGCAGAAAACCATGACCTTCTGTAGCAGCTGAGACGCCCTTGGGGAGGGAGCTGATTTGAAAAGGGCCAGGGGAGGGGTCCCAAGACCCCAGGGGGGAGCATGGCAGCTGAGCTGCCTTCTCGGGGTGGCGGGCCTGGCCAGTGGCTTCTGACCCGCTGCGTTCTGGAGGTCGACCCTGGACTAGTGTCAGCAGGGGCCAGGAAGGAGAGGGGGTTCAGAGATCACTAAGGCTGTCCATGGTGTCCTTAATGTCCCCCCAAGTTCCTCACGTGTCCTGGAGGCAAGGGGGTGACTCAGGCTAAGGGGGTGACTCAGGCTAAGCCCAGGGGTCTAAAAGGGGACAGAGCCTCAAGGTGACTTCCCCATCCTAAGATGCTCAAACAAAATGGACCCAAGCAGCGGGGGGTAAGGACAATAGGACCTTGGCCTCTAGATCTTTTGAAAAACAGAGCAACGAGGTGCCAGAAAACCCCCCAGGTGCAGCAGAGCTGTGGGCCTCGGGGTGGCAGGGCAGTAGGCGTCGGGGCGGCCCGCTCCGGCCCGTCACAGGGAAGGGGTCCCCTTCTCCATCGTGCAAGTCTAAGTCCCGAGCGAGCGTCAGCCAGAGGCTGTGGACTTGGGTGGAGCTTCGGGGCCTCGTGAAGTGGGGGGCGGCTCTGCTCTGTGTCAGCGGGAGGTAGACCACCCGTAAAGCTCCCCGACCGCCTGTGGGTGCTGTCTTGGGGTAAACGTCAGATGCTGGCGCCCGGCTCAGGTCGGGAGAGCTGTCACCGGCTGGCTTGGCGCTGTTCCCGGTCACCTCGGGAGCAAGTGTGTTTAATCCTGTGGGAGCGGGGAGCTGGCTGTCTCGCTCGCCAGCGCAGACGGCGGCCCAGGTTGGTGTCAGTCCCGTGGGCTGAGAAATAGCTGGGTGGCCTGATGGTCTCCGAGGCTTGCTCAGAGCCACACACCCAGGCTCTCCTGCAGTCAGGGGACAGCCCGCAGACGCCCTGCACCCCATGCCTAGGAATCACGCATCTCCCCCAACCCTAACGCACCCCGAGTGGGAGGGCAGCCCTGACCCTTTAGGGGAAAATGGCCAGGGAGACCAGGCAGGAAGCGAGTCCGTTTTTGCTGTGTCTGCCTTTGAAAGGGGGATGGGGGGATGAAGGGAGCCAGCGGGGCGGAGGAATGACCCCCCAGCGGCTCCGGGCTACCCTAGGACCACGGAGGCTCCAGGTCACCTGTGCGGGGAGATTCTGAACTGCCTTGGGAAAGCGGGCGAGAAACGGTGGCTTCTGGAGGTGCCTGCCAGCCACGAGAGCCACCCTGGTCTCTGAGAAGCTAGACCCCCCAAGTCACATCATGCGCAGCCCCCAGAAAACAGCATTCCAGCTGAGACAGGGCGGTGTGGGGGGGGTATGGTTCTCTGGCTGTTTTAAGAAACCGAATTTTGCGCAGATTTCAGCAGGGACGCTGGCTCTGTGGAGACTGCAGCGTGGCCCTGGCTGCTGCGGCTGGTCACCCGCATCTTCAAAATCCTTCTTCCCTCTGACGTTCCGCCAGGTCAGTCAGCTGAAACTTGAAAATGTGCTGTCGGCGAATGTCGACGATTTGTAGTGATTTTCGGCAGGAACATCTTTTCGTTGGCTTGCTTTCTCTTACAGACAGGTGGGCGTTCAGGGGACGGCCACGGAGCCAGGGACCGTGGACACACGGGAGGGGGTGGCGTGGGGAGCAGGGGGTGCGTGCTGGCGTCTGCCCGGGCTGCACGTGAGCCTTTTATTTCTGCCCAGCACTCCGGCTTGCACAGACAGAGTGTCCCCCTGTCTCTGCAGAGAATGCCGACAGCCCCAAGTGCTCATGAAAGCAGGTGGGTGCCCGATGGAGCCCCGAAGGATGGGGCTTTTTCATTCTTAAAAGGAAGGCGAGTTTTTAGTCTTTATTTACTAAGAAAGCCTTCCGTTTTTCTGTTTTTCTGTTTTTCCGTTTGCCTCCCCAGACTCATGGGACGTCAGGACCTGCAGAGCGTGTGGCCTGGCGTCTGTCCACATCTGGACGAGGGGCTGAGCGCCGATGGAGCGCGGCTCCCTTGGGCGGCCCCCTGCCTCACCCCACTTCCTGGCTCCGGCGCCCAGGTCCCCAGCACCCGGGGCACTGCCTGGCGCATCGTGCGTGCTCGACGTCCTGTCTGCCCACACGAGGCCTGCCGCCCTGTCTGTGGGCCTCCCTGCCTTCTGCGTGTGGCGGACAGCTCCTGGGCGAAGCAGAGACCCCACTGAGCTCTGGGGGCTCACTCGGCAAGGGGGTGTCCAGAGGCCTCTGCTGTGGCCTGGGCTGGACTCCTGGTGGCCCTCACCACCCCACCTGAGCGGCGGTCAGAGCACAAGGGTGAGGTGGTGGCCTGCCCAGGACCCCTGTGCCCAAGGAGTCATTTGAGGCAGCCCTGTGTGCTCAGGGCCACCACCCCAGCCATCTGGGACAGCACAGCTAGGCTTCGAGCCAGCAGGTTTTTGCAAGGCTCTGTCCCAGTGCCCTCCCCAGCGTCTGCTGAGTCCTGGGGGCCGCCTGGCCCTCCCGGGCCCTCGGGGGTGACTCTGGTCCTCCCTCAGTGTCTCCCAGAGCCCCCACAAACATGGCAGGAGCACAAAGGTGAGCCTCGTGTCCAGCGGCGGGGAGCTAACGGGGACAGTCGTGGTGCGAGAAGCGAGTGCGAACCCCCACAACTGTTGGGGTGCGTGCAGCACAGCCAGAGGATGTGAATGGCTCATACCCCCAAACCTCCCTGTGGGCCGCACACTGTGCATGTGAAGGCGGGGGAAGCCAGGTGACAGGCAGGAACAGCCAAGGCGGGGGAAGCCAGGTGACAGGCAGGAACAGCCAGGAGACAGGTGGGGACAGCCAGGAGACAGGTGGGGACAGCCAGGTGACAGGTGGGAGCAGCCAGGCGACAGGCGGGGGCACGGTGGCGGGAAAGGGTGGCCTCCTCCCGAGAAGGGGTCCCGATGCGGGAGGTCAGAAGCCACGACGCCCGGTGCTCGCCCGCCACAGCCCCAGGAGGACAGGGGCCGCTGCCCAGCGCTCTGAGACGGCAGGGCCGGCGACCCACCGGCTAACACGCAGCTCACTCACCTTCTGCGACCCGGACGTGGAGCTCTTGAGTGAGCCCCGCTTGAAGGAGCCGCTCATCTTCCTGTGCATGCCCATGAGCCTGCCTCCTGCACCCCAGGGTGGGCACGGGCGGCGCCCCACAGGGCCGGCCGAGGGACAGCTGTGCTGGCCCCAGCGGCCTCTCCCACCGACTCCCGCCCGGGCGCACAGCCCTTCTGCGACATCTGTAATCAGCCCTAATCCCTCCTCCGTCCCCCGAAGGTTTATGGGGGCAGATTTAGCAAATGGCGATTGAAAGTAAATCTACTTTGAGAAAGTGGTGGCTGCACAGGGTGGTCAAATGGGAGGATTTGGCTGGGCAGGGAGCACGGCTCGGGGCAGACGGCCCCCCACAGCTGGTTCCGTGCCCCGGGAGTACAGCAGGTGGACACGGCCACCGGAGCGCCCAGCCGCCTGGGACCCGGCCTCCCAGCCATCGCGTGTGCTTCCATCTGGGAATCGGGTGGCACTGAGGCGTCTCCTGTACTGGGTGACCCGTGATTCCTATTCTAGGGGTGCCCGCCTTGCTCCCCCGCAAAAGGATTCAGTCCCTCATGGGGGCCGGGGGTCTGCGTCCTGGCAGTGGCCGTGCTGTAAACTACGACACGTGCTCCCTAAAGTGAGCTCAGGGAAGCTGTGCCCGGAGGTCAGCACCGCTGTGGCCGAGCCTCCTCTCTCCTGCACGGTGTGGGTGTCGCCTGCCACGTGCAGGGGAGCAGACTGAGCCTGGAGGGCAAAATAGTCCCACGGTCATAAATTAACATGGGGAGACAAGAAGCGGTGTGGGCGGGGCTCGGCCTGGTGTCCACTTCTTGCCCCCGGGAGGACTCTGGACCCTGAAGGCATGACCCACACCCTTGGAGTCTGGCTGAGGAGCCTGGGGAGTCCCCCTTCCGGCCCCTCCCCAACACCCCCACCCCTCAGTTTTTCAACAGGTAGTTTTGAGGCTCTCCTGTAGGCACCAGATGCTGGGGACACAGCAGTGAGCGGGCAGGGGAGAACCCCGCCTCTTGGAGCTGAGCTTATAGCGGGGTACAGGGACCAACACCTAAGGGCCAGCGAGGAAAATTAATCAGAGGAAGAGGCAGGTGGGGGCGGCTGCAACTTTAAATAGCCAAGTTCTGGGAAGATGACCTTGGAACAAGGACCCGGCGAAGGGGAGGTGTAAGCTGTGCAGGAATCTGGGAGAGGCTCCAGGCAGAGGCACCAGCCGGGGCACGGGCTTGACGTGGGAGTGTGCCCGGCACGTTCCAGCAAGAGCCAGAGGCACAGGTGGCCGGAAGGGAGGTCGGACATGCGGCCAGGGGATTGCATGGGCCCTGGAAGGCATGCTAGGGATCTAGGGCTGTGCCAGCCACACGATCTGACTTACGGCTTCCAAGGACCACTGTGATCCCTGGGGGGTGGGGAGTAGCAGGACTGTGAGACCTTGGGCAGGGTGGCAGGTGGTGAACTGCCCATCGGGAAATGACTGCGAAGGCAGAGCCCGGAGGGTGTGTCGGAGGATTGCATGCAGGGGGCTGGGCAGAGAAGCCAGGGGACCACGAGGCTTTTGCTGCCGGAGGAGCGGGCTTGCCCCAGGCGGGGCGAGAAGGCTGTGGGCAGATCGGGTTTGGGGCATTCGTTTGTAAAAATACATGTTAAACTCGTAAAGAAAATGGTAACGAATTGAATCCAGTCGAATTTGTTCTAAAAAACACCACCGCGTGACCAGCACAGATGCACTTCATTCTCAGGAAGGCAAGGATGGCTCACCTCTAGAAAATCTACCGTGTGACTCGGCACATGAACGTTTCCAGATCAGTGAAGGAACACCCTGCGGTCACGTCAGCAACTGCCAGACCAGGTGGCCCTTCTCAACGGGGCCAAAAGCGCACTCGACTACATGTGGCAACCATCCATTATAACAGAAAACAAGCAAAAATTCCTAGCAAACTACGAGGAAAAACGTTTTCCTACCTTCAAGCATATTCCATTAGAAAAGAATTCCCACCAAACTGCAAAAAAAGTAAATAAATAAATGATAGATAGATAGATAGATAGATAGATAGATAGATAGATAGATAGATGATAGATAGATAGATAGATAGATAAACACCTGGTAATAAGCCCAGCAGCAGATGCGTAAGATCTACGTGGAGAAAACCATAGAATTTTACTAAAGAATATGGAAGACCTTGCCCGAATGTGTATGTGGTTATTGCCATTTTATTATTCATATTTTTTATCTTTGTTTCCTTCATCTTCTTAACGAAGTCTCTCTAACATGTCCTGTGATACCGGTTTGGTGGTGATGAACTCCATTAGCTTTTTCTTGTCTGGGAAGCTCTTTATCTGTCTTCGATTCTAAATGACGGCCTTGCTGCATAGAGTCATCTTGGACGTAGGTCCTTGATTTTCATCACTTTGAATATTTTGCCAGTCTCTCCTGGCTGCCAAGTTCCCATTGAGCGATCGGCTGACAGTCTTATGGGAGCTTCCTCGTAGGTAACTAACTGCTTTTCTCTTGCTGCTTTTAAGATTCTCTCTTTGTCTTTAATCTCTGGCGTTTTAATTAGGCTGTGTCTTGGTGTGGGCCCGCTTAGGTTCATCTCGTTTGGGACCCTGTGCTTCCTGGGCTTGTAGGACTATTTCCTTCACCAAGTTAGGGGAGTTTCTCGCCATTATTTCTTCCAACAGGTTTCAATTGCTTGCTCCTTTCTTCCCTCTGGTCCCCTGTGATGCGAATGTTGTTATACTCGATGTCATCCCAGAGGCCCCTGTTCTGATTGGGTATTTTATGCCCCCGTATCTTCCAAATTGCTGATTCGATCCTCTGCTTCATCTGATCTACTGTGGATTCCTGTTCTATTGTATTCTTCATTTCTGATCGGTCGTATTTTATGTTTTCCAGCTCCATTTTTACATTTTCCACCTCTTTATTGAACTCATTGAGCATCCTTGTAACCAGGGTTTTGAACTCTGCGTCTGGTAGATTGCTCGTTGAGTTTTTTTTCTGGAGTTTGTTCTGTTTTTCATTTGGGACATATGTCTTCGTCTCCCCATTTTGGCTGCCTCCCTGTGTTGGTTTCTACGTATTGGGTAGAGCTGCTGTATCTCCTGGCTCAGCAGAGTGGCCTTATGTAGTAGGTGTCCTGTGGGGCCCAGTGGTGTAGTCTCCCTGGTCCCCTGAGCCAGGTGCTCCAGGTGTGTCCTTTATGTGGGCTGTGTGCCCGCCTCTTGCACTTTGCTTGCTATTGTCTTGTCAGTGGGAGGACCTGACCCTCAGGCTGATTAGTTGTGAGGACGGGTCGTGACTACGGTGGAGGATGTTGTGCGGGGCCGGCCCTACGGAGCACGATTCGCTGTGGCTGCGCTCTGGTGCTGC
>NW_024354501.1:1578399-1579134 GCF_902729225.1 Pteropus medius | reverse complement strand
ACTTTGCTCACCGCCTTCCCAGCTGCCTTTGCGCTCTGCGTAGCGGGGTGACACGGGCGGGCGCGGCCTTCGTCCCTCTGCTCCCAGGGCCACAAGCGAGGCAGGCCTCCGAGCGGCAGAAGCGTCTGCTCCGAGGCGCTGGCGGCTTCCACTCGGCAGAGCAGGGCCTGGCGGGCCAGGAGGCGCTGGCCTCTGTTGCTTAAATCCTGCTTCTCTTGCTTTAAAAGCGGAGGAAGGCTCTGCGTGGCCGGGCAGCGTGTTTGTCGCTTTCCTTCTTGTCCAAAGGGCAGGCGAGGACAATGGGGCCGCCTCGGGCCTGCCCGGTCCAGCCTCTCTCCCCATCTCTTGTCACGTAGGCCCAGGCCGTGGCCTCGGAGCCCGGTGCTCCCGCAAGGATGAAGGGGTGCTGCCCAGGCAAGCGCCGCCTGGCCCGGTTCCCCCGCTCACCTGGGCCCACGTAGGCTCCACGACAGCCACGCGGGGCTGAGCGGCGAGGAGCATCCGTCCGAATCCGGCAGTCACGTGGCCCGAGCTTCGTTTCTCCCTTCCCTGCTGCCCGCCCTCGTCCTGACGTTCGGGGTCCTCTTGACGCTAAAGCTGGATCTAGTGCCACCCCGATTCGTGGCCAGACTGACGTCAGAGCCGTTTAGTGGCGAAGCCTCCGCCGGCCTGGCCGGGCAGGTGACACCAGGCCGAGGAGCATGGGGACGGAGGGATGCAGACGTGCCCAGGAGG
>NW_024354501.1:1544116-1574894 GCF_902729225.1 Pteropus medius | reverse complement strand
CACATTAGTTTGTCGGGATGCAGAATGACCGCGAGGGTTTGGGACCCACGGATAGAAACGTCCCGTGGGAGCAGCGCCCGGAACAGCTTCGCACTAAGCCCAAGCGACGCCTGCCTCTCTCTAGGCTTAAGCGGCCTGCATTTGGAGGCACCCCAAATCAGGATTAAAGGCGAGTGTGCGGGGCCAGGTCAGGCTGAGCCCCTAAATGGAAGCTGGGAGCTGTCACCTGTACCGGGAGAGTGGCCCAGGGGGCGGGGGGGCTTTGTCATCCCTGTGGCCCATCTGGCTGCCCACCTGCCCCTGTCTCGCCGGGCAGGAGACAGGTGGCCGTGCTCTGAGTCAGGAGTCCACTCCGTGCTGGCCTGCCACGTGGTCGCTGTGGAACTCTGGACACCATCATTTCCCGTAGCTGCCGAGACCCCATGGAGCCCTCGGCTGGGGCCAGAGGTCCTCATACGTGAGGACGTCTCTTGTAAACTGTAGACCCCTCCATGACTTAAGGCCAAAGCTTACACTGCTATGATGAAGGCTCTGAGGCTGGCAGACAGCCGTTTTCATGTGACAAGTTCGGGCACGGCCATCCATACATAGACGCAGGCTCCTTCTTGGTGAGCAGAGGGAGGGCTGTCACCTCGTGGCCGGCAGGAAGCTCGGGACAGAGCACTGTGTCCAGGCTGTGGAGCGAGCTGCCCGGTGGTGCGCCCTCCCGCCTGAGCCCCGGGCCAGAAGGCGCAGGTGAGTAACTCGTCACTCTCACTGTCCCCCGAGAGCCCCGCCTCGCCCAGCCGCCCCCCTCCGCCAACCGGGCCTATTGTCAGGAATGGCAAAAAGAGGGGTTCGTCAGAATGGCCGTGCCCACAGGGCACGCCCGAGCATCGCCACGAGTTCCGGGGACAGCGTGTGGGGTCACGCCCTTACATCGCGCCTGGCAGAGTGGGACCCGCGTCCCCAATGCACCTGTCCCAACCACTGCTCCGGTCGGAACAGCCTGCGTGACCAGAGCACCAGCAAAGCCGTCGCACAATACAGAGGAGCTCACACTGCAAAGAGCGTTTAGAGGGGTGTCTGCATGAAACCGCGAAAGCGTGAAACACGCTCGCGGCTCATCGGGGAAGGGGCTGTCACGGGAGGTCTCACAAGGGCACGCGACATTCCCCGAGACGAAAGAAAACTTAGAAAGTTTTCTAAACTTTCAATTAAAATTTTTTTTTTTTTTGGAAAGGACTATTGGGAAACTATGGCCTGGAGGCCATCGCTGTTTTTATTATGGTAAAAAACGCATACCATAGAATTTACCGTCCTCACCACTTTTAAGCGTGCGGGTCGGCGGCCTCGTGCGGGTGGAATCGTGCGTATTTGTCCGTCGCGACTGGCTGGTGTCACCGAGCACGCTTGTTCTGCAGCTGTAGATAGTCAATATCTATTACCTTCCGTTCTGGCCATGACTGCTTCACGCATGTGGACGCTGTGTTGTCGGGTGCATATACATTTATGATTGTTATACCTCCTTGATGAATCGCCCTTTTTATCATCAGATAACGCCCTTTCGGGGAGTCTCTTGTGCCTGTTTTGATTGAAGTCTGTCTGGTCCAACGTAGGTGTGACCGCCCCCGCTCTTTCGGTTACCGTTTGCGTGGAATACCTTTTTCCAGCCTTTCAGTTCTAACTGACGCGTATCTAAAGTGCTTGTATCTAAAGTGAGTCTCGTAGATAATGTCACTGGATCTCGTTTCGCAAGCCATTCGGCCACCCTTTGTCTTCTGATTAGGGAGTTTCATCCATTTACATTTAAAGTCGTTCCTGACGGAGAAGGAGTTACTATTGCCATTATTTTTTGCTTTCTGCGTGTCCTACAGCTACTTTGTTCCTCTGTTTCTGGTGCTGTTTTTCTTCCTGCTTTGTCGATTTTTTTGTGATGGATGCTTTGAGCTCTCTCTCTCTCTCTTTTTTGTGCTTCTTCTGTAAGCATTTTCTTTGGGCTCGTCACAGGGATTACAGAAAACGCTTTCTAGTTAATCGATCTTTTTAAAACTGGTAACAAGTTAACTTAAATCGCCTCCGAAAATTCTTCACACGTCTCCCACTTTACGTTACGGATGTCACAAATTACCTCTTTTTAGTCTTCGTAGCCATTAAATTTTGCATCCAGTTGTATAGTTATAGTTATTTTTAATGCTTTTATCTTTTACATTCTACGCTGCCCCGTTACGGTGTTACGTGTTTCTGTGTTTGTCTCTACATCTTCCTTTACCTGGAGGGCTTTAGAACCTTGTGTGCTTCTGTATTGCTGTCTAGTGTTCTTTCCTTGCAAGGCAGGTCTCGCAATGACCTCGGCTCGAAGGACGCGGTTTTGCCTGGCGTAGTAATATTTCTCTTTCAGCCTTTGGATTTCTCCTCCTACTCCCTTCCGGCTTGTAGTGTTTCTGCTGAGAAACCTGCTGATGATTTGGGGGAGCTGCTTTGCGTATGATGAGTGCCTGTTCTCTTGCTGTCTTCAGGGTGCACTCTTTGGCCGTTCGATTATACATATCTTGATGTGGGCCTCTTGATTTATCTTAGTTGGAGTCCTTTGAGATTCTCGAATCGGACGTTCATTTTCTTACTCAGATCTGGAGAACCCGTGGCTGTTAGTTTTCCCAGTAGCTTTCCACTCCGATAGTTCCCTCTTCTCCTTCTGGAATTTCTATAATGTGAATACTGGTTCACTTGGACACATGTGAGGCCCGGATTATTTTCTGGAATTCCTATAATGTGAATACTGGTTCACTTGGACACATGTGTCCTTGAGGCCCGGGTTATTTCCCTTCATTTTTTTCTTTTTATTATTCTGAGTCAATAATTTCAAATGGTCTGTCTTTGGATTTGCAAACTTTTTCTTCTGCCGGATCAAGTCCAATATCGATCCCTTCTGGTAAATGTCTCGGCTTAGTGACTGCATTCTTCAGCTCCAGAATTTCCCTTTGGTTCTTTTTAATCATTTGTCCTTGTTGATATTCTTATTTTTTTTCATGCGTTGTTCTTTTATTGTGTCACGATACCCAGTTTCGTGACGTGCCTTGCTATTTTCTTCTGAGTTTTGTGCCTTTGAAAGAACAGTCAGCTCTCCCAGGCTTTATGGGATGGCTTCGTACAGGGGAAAGCTTCCGCCAAGCAGCCTGGCTGAAGATTCCGAGGGCCTCTCAAACCTCTGGGGAGGATGTGTCTGTCCTCTCTGGGTTTGGGTGTGTAATTCGCTAATGAGACGGGTTTGGGGTTTCTGGAGCGTGAGGTCTTTGCTCCCTCTGGCGTCCGGCTGCAGTACTGCAGGTTCTCGGGAGCTGGGACAAACCTCTGAGCTTTCTGTCATGCTTGGTGGCCCCAGGCATCTGAGGCACGCTGGCTGGTTCCAGGAGCTCTGAGTCAGGTGAGACAGAAACCGGTTCCTCCGGCAGCCTGTCCCCCAGGAAAAAGCCGAAAGGCTGGGCACTAGTTTCACGTTTCTCCTTCCGTCCCAGGGGAGAAAGCGTGACTTGGGCACTTTCTCTTGGCACTGAGCCGTGCCGCCTTGGGTGCGGTGTGGAGGAAATGACTTTCCTTGCCCGGTCCAGGGCGACCCCTCTCAGCTTTCTGCTTGCCCAGGACTCTGCGCCTTCATCTCGGGTTCCCCAAAGGCTTTTGGACCAGATGCTGTCGTGAAGCCCCTGTGTCTGTGCGAGAACCCGGCCTAGGATTTCTCTTCCACTAGCTTGCTGGAGTCAGTCCCCAGCTTGGCAGCTGCTTTTGTCAATAAAGTTTTATTGGGACACGCCGTGCTCATTCGTTTCCGTGTCTGGGGCTGCTCACGCTCACGTGACAGAGATCCAACAGCCCACGGAGCCCGACACGGCCCTGTTTGGTTCTTTCCCGAAAAAGGTCGCGGACCTCTGTGCCAGATAAAAGACCGAATCGTCTTTTATACATTTTACACGAAATAATCAGAGTCTGGGCAGAAGTGTAGGAAACCAAGTATTATATAATCGTGTCAGGGGTTAATTAAGAACACATGTTGTATTTCTGGATTTAGGATGGTTATGGTATTTTTCAGCTCTTTAAAATTTGTAACCTGTTGATTTATTTTCTCGCTCTCGATACTCACTTTTACGCCTACTTTTGTATGTGCGACCTTTAATTCTTGAAGTCGGTCTCGCAACCGTATAATATTCAGACCCTATGAGACCTGCATCCACCTTGGGAGACCGTGGATTAAACTCGAGAGGACGAGTCCTCTGTGGCACGCGGGACGCCGGTGTATTTCGATGGGACTTGTTTGTGACATTAATGCTATCACTCTGTCTAAAGCGGGGGGCGGGGGGGCAGAGGCTTAACGGTCGTGGGAATGAGGAGGTGCCCTCAGACCACAGGACGATGCAGGCCTCGCCGCAGACGATGCCAGACGTACTGGAGGGCGGTTTGCTTACGGGGGTGCAGGGTCAGAGCAGACAGACAACCCCGCGATTCTGTGCACGTCGTTCTCACTGCAAACTCCTGCCGTGGTGCTTTTGAGAAACGGCGTGACTCAGGTACGCATGACGGACGAGGCGAAGGGACAAGAAACGCAGTCGCGCCGGGGGCCACACCTGCTGGTGGCCTGTGAGGGATGAATGTTTGGGATCAGCACTATCCGCTTGATATCGATCTGGGTCGTCGGGCCATTCCTGCTACTACGGACAGAAATATTTATGGCTCCATTTTAAGGAACACAGATAATCCGACCCCGGAGACAAAGCTGCCACATGCGAGCTAAGGACAGGGAGGCTGGTCAAAGGTCACGGCACGAAACCGAAAAACGAGGCGAGACGGGGTCGCGGAGCTGGAGGCGGTTTCGCCCGCGTGCGCGAGTCCCCGCGCCGATGACAGCGCCGGGGGACGCGAGTCCGCGAAGCCTCCGGGGAGCCGAGCGGGCGACGGCGACGTCCGTGGCGCGGGCTGCGGGGGCATCGCAATCGCTACCGCCCTGTGTTCCTTCGCTCCTTACGAGAGGCCGCCTGGGACCCTGTCGTCGGGCCGCCACCGGCATCACTACCAGCTTCCGGTGTTTCTGCTGGCGACGCCAGCGCCGAGCCCGCCTCTCGGAGCTCCCGCCATGGGGGCCAGGGCGGGCTCGCCCGATGTCGTCATCGGGGTCCCCGCCAGTCCTTCGCCGAAAGTTAAAGAGCAGGACCCCTCATCCAGATGGGTACGCTGGTCATGGTAGCCCGACTGTCGGGGCACGTGGGAGGTGAGAATCCGGGAGGGGCAGCCGGGCGGTGACCAAGGCCCAGCGCACCTGGCCCAGCAGGGGCCTGGCCACTCCTCACACAGAGAGACACTCATGACTCCCTCACCCACACGGGGACACCTGGCGACCCCCTCGCCCACGTCTCTGGTCATGTGCCCACCAGGTCCAAGCACAGCGAAGATGGATGCGCCCTCCTGCTCCACGGGGTGCCCGTCTCCCCCGTGTCAGATGCGATGAGGCTGGAGAGGGGACAGGCCCCCCACCCTCAGTGCTATGAGCTTTCAGGCCCCGCGTGCCAACTATTCCCGTGAGAGGGACCTGGCCCAGGCCGGTCACCCGGGAGAACTCTGGAAAGACCCCACTTTGGTCAGTGGACACCGGCCAGCGCCCAGGGCGCCCCGGCGTGCGCGGGGGCGGCTCCGGCGGCAGCGGGTGTCCGCAGAGGGCAGGGGGCTCCTGGATGCCGGGGGGCGGGGGAGAGTGAAGTGGTTCGTGCCAGCAGAAGTGACAGACGGACGTAGTGTCCCCCGTGCAGACGCCGCCGGCCCCTCTGAACCGCCAGGAACCCGCTGGGGCCCCACCGCACACCGCGCCTGGCAGGGGACAGGGGACGCGCTCAGTGCCGCAGGGCAGGCGGCCAACACCGACCGGAACGCGGGAAATTCTTCCTGAAAAGCCACCCAAGTTCTTCAGTAAAGTGTGTGACATTCACCAGGGAGAGGAAGGACAGAGACGCTGCGGAGTCGGAGCCGGAGACACCCAAGCGGGCGTCTGGTGCGGAGTCACACACAGGAGCAACGAGCGACGGGAGCGTCCACGACTCCGTGGACCCCGGCGCCCAGCGGATGTCCGGACGAGACCGGCAGATGGTTCTGAGGCTGGGAAATGGACCCGTGCTCGTGTTCGGGNGGTTTGCTTACGGGGGTGCAGGGTCAGAGCAGACAGACAACCCCGCGATTCTGTGCCCGTCGTTCTCACTGCAAACTCCTGCCGTGGTGCTTTTGAGAAACGGCGTGACTCAGGTACGCATGACGGACGAGGCGAAGGGACAAGAAACGCAGTCGCGCCGGGGGCCACACCTGCTGGTGGCCTGTGAGGGATGAGTGTTTGGGATCAGCACTATCCGCTTGATATCGATCTGGGTCGTCGGGCCATTCCTGCTACTAGGGACGGAAATATTTATGGCTCCATTTCAAGGAACACAGATAATCCGACCCCGGAGACAAAGCTGCCACATGCGAGCTAAGGACAGGGAGGCTGGTCAAAGGTCACGGCACGAAACTTAAAAATGAAGTGAGACGGGGTCGCGGAGCTGGAGGCGGTTTCGTCCGCGTGCGCGAGTCCCCGCGCCGATGACAGCGCCGGGGGACGCGAGTCCGCGAAGCCTCCGGGGAGCCGAGCGGGCGACGGCGACGTCCGTGGCGCGGGCTGCGGGGGCATCGCAATCGCTACCGCCCTGTGTCCCTTCGCTCCTTACGAGAGGCTGCCTGGGACCCTGTCGCTGCCGCCGCGACCGGCACCCGCCCGCCCCGGCTCTGCCGGGCGACGCCAAGCGCCGGAGCCCGCCCTCGGAGCTCCCGCCGCAGGGACAGGGCGGGGCCTGCCCGAGGCCGCCCGTGGGGTCCCCGCCTGCGGTCCTTCGGCGAGCAAAGAGCAGGACCCTCGTCCAGATACCGCTGGCCGCGAGCCTCGGACTGTCGGGGTACGGTGGGGAGGTGAGGACCGGAGGGGCAGCCGGCGGTGACCGCGGGGCCCAGCGCACCGTCCGGCGGGGCCCGACCCCCTTGCCACAGAGAGACACCTGGCGACCCCTCGCCCACACGGGGACATCTGGCGACCCCCTCGCCCACGTCTCTGGTCACATGCCCACCAGGTCCAAGCACAGCGAAGACGGCTGCGCCCTCCTGCTCCGCGGGGTGCCCGTCTCCCCCGTGTCAGATGCGATGAGGCTGGAGAGGGGACAGGCCCCCCACCCTCAGTGCTATGAGCTTTCAGGCCCCGCGTGCCAACTATTCCCGTGAGAGGGACCTGGCCCAGGCCGGTCACCCGGGAGAACTCCGGAAAGACCCCACTTTGGTCAGTGGACACCGGCCAGCGCCCAGGGCGCCCCGGGGTGCGCGGGGGCGGCTCCGGCCGCAGCGGGTGTCCGCAGAGGGCAGGGGGCTCCTGGACGCCGGGGGGCGGGGGAGAGTGAAGTGGTTCGTGCCAGCAGAAGTGACGGACAGACGTAGTGTCCCCCGTGCAGACGCCGCCGGCCCCTCTGAACCGCCGGGAACCCGCTGGGGCCCCACCGCACACCACGCCTGGCAGGGGACAGGGGACGCGCTCAGTGCCGCAGGGCAGGCGGCCAACACCGACCGGAACGCGGGAATTTCTTCCGGAAAAGCCACCCAAGTTCTTCAGTAAAGTGTGTGACATTCACCAGAGGGAGGAAGGACAGAGACGCTGCGGAGTCGGAGCTGGGGACACCCAAGCGGGCGTCTGGTGCAGAGTCACACGCAGGAGCAACGAGCGACGGGAGCGTCCACGACTCCGTGGACCCCGGCGCCCAGCGGATGTCCGGACGAGACCGGCAGATGGTTCTGAGGCTGGGAAATGGACCCGTGCTCGTGTTCGGGGGTGGCTTGTGTTTGTTCGGGGGTGGCTCGTGTTTGGGGGTGTCCTCGGGGTGGCTTGCTGCTGTCGCAGCAGCCCTCCGGGAATCGCTCCCCATTTCGCTGTCCTGGTACATGTCATCGCCCTCCCACGTCGATGCCGGGGGGGGGGGCGCGTGACTCGTTTTGGCAAAAACGACATCAGGAACGAGACACGGGCAGAGGCTCGACAGCACCTGCACACGGGGGCGTGCCCCCGCTTGCCACTGGGAAGTCCCAGGACACTGCCACCGTGGGAGCAAGCGAAGCTGGCCTGCCGGAGAGGCCACGCGGGGCACGGAGGCGCCCCGGTCCGCAGTCACGTGTGCGTGAGGCCCCCGAGGACGGTGCAGCCCCAGCGAAGCCAGCGGCGGAACGGCCGGTCAGCTGGTGCCGGCCCGAATTGTCGGCCCGCGGAGCCATGGCCTCATCGGAGCAGCCGGACAACGGCAACGCGACCGTAAAACATTTAGCGACGAAGCCGAGGTGTTTCGGGGGCTGGGGCTGCGGGCAGTGGAGGTGTAGATGGGACCGCACGGGTGACGCGGTGACGGCGTTCGAAGCCGGCGACGGCTGCACGGGGACCCGCTGCTCTCTCTACACTCGGTTATGTTTGACGCGGGGCGTTTCTGTGACAAAAAATCGAAAGCAGGCAAGGGACAAGAGGAGGGAGGAAGGAGGGAGGAGGGAGGAAGAGACAGAGGCGACTCATCTATCACGATGACGCAGACGAGGCCCGTGAGTTCTGCTACGTAACGCAGCCGGGTAACAGGTCCGTGACAGAACAGGTTTCTGACCCGGCCCGGTCCGTCCCCCTGCGGTCAGAGGCGGGAAAGGTCCACGGGAGCCGCAGTCCCGGTGGGAGCATTTCCTCACTCGTGGCCGGTCCCGGATGACGCTGTGATGACACATGACCTTCCCCTGTGGGGCGTGTCGCCGTCCCAGCGTGTGGGGCAGGAGCGCCGGTCCTGCCACGCCTGAGCTGCCCGTCCTCACAGGCCGGGAGGCCCCGACCCCGCCCTGGGCTTGGCGCCCGAGGCTTGCGGTGTTTCCAGAGCTGTGTAGTAACCATGGCAGTGTCCCCACCCCTCCCCCCGCCCCGCCCGTGTCCCCGCCTGGAGGGCAGTACCGAAAAGTTTTCAAGTCCAAGAAAATCGGCGCCCACTCCCCGCACACGCAGACGCGCAGAGCTCTCGTGACTCGCCCCACGGGGACGCTAAGGCTGCGGTTACTGGCCCGTCCCCCCGGCTCTGCCGGTGGCTTCTCGTCACACGTGGCCACGTGAAGCCGCAGACTGTGCCCGGCCGTAAACAGACATTAAAGGAGGCCTACTCCACGGAGGAGGCCGAACAGGTCTCGTTCTGCGGTGGCGGTTCCGACACTTCTGGACCAGAAAACTCGGCCCGTTTACAGGGAGGAAGGGAGGTCGTCGAGCTGATAAACGGGCCGGTTACCAGCAAGTCAGACAAAAACAGCAAAACTTCACTGGGACCCCTGTGGCGAGCACGTGGCAGGCCCCGCTGGCTTCTCCGGACTGGTGTTTACTGGGCGGTCTGTCTGGTCGTTTGTCTCGAGTCCTAGAGCCGCAGGGCAGGCAGCTGGCCGTCGCCGAGGGCGTCAGTGGCAGACACTGGCAGCTGACGCTTTCATGGCAAACGGGGCTCAAGTCCGGCCCCGCGGGGGTGCCATACGGCAGGCAGCCTGGGCGGGGAGGTTGGGGGAGCCTGCAGATCCCTGCCCACCTCCCTGCGGGTCACACTCAGAAGTCACATAGATGTTTCCTACTTAACTGCCAATTATTTAATCTGTAAAAGTTTTCGCAACAAGGGGCCTGGGCGGGGAGGCCGAGGTCAGTGGGTTTCGGATCCTCTTCTCTCGGGCGCCCACGCTCGGCTGGCTGGACGCCGATGGGCTGAGGGCCCGTCGGAGCGGCCTGGCAAGTCCCTTTCGTCCCGACTTCCCCACGCGGAATGCCATGGAAGAGGAAGGTCGGTCCCCTCGTCTGCAGTCCTGGCCGACGCGCCGCCTGGAGGCCCAGGGTCGGCTTTGCCGATGTCCCCCTTCCCCGGTGCTGAAAAGTGCGGTTTTGTCCCAGTTTCTTCGCCCAGCTGTCCCTTCCTCCTGGCACTGCCCCCTCCCCCGCCTTCCAAAGGACCCGCTGGCCTTCAGAGTGGCTCAGGCTCCTCGGCCCTTCCACGGTCCCGGCGGTGGGGCGTCCAGGTTTGGACCAAGCTGGCCGGTCACGCTCCCCCGACCGGGATCCAGAACAACCAGGAGGTGTCTGCTCATCAGCCGGGCTGGAGCGTGGAGGGTGCTGTGGGTCTCCCGCGGCGTCATCCCAGAGCTCCCCGGAACCTCCCCTGTCCCGGTGGAGATGCCCCCGGGCTCACAGACGCTGGCCTTCCAGAGGCAGCAGTGGTCACCAAAGAAGGCACACTGTGTGACGGGACCAGGGGACGGAACAGCATTCTGGTGACAGACACAGGAAACTCAAGGAGAAACACTGGTCAGGTGACCTAGGGGTAGCGCTTCCCGGCCGGGGGCCACCCGCGTCCGTCCGTCGTGGGGTCGGCCCCGACCGCCTGGCTGCCCTGCTGGGAGATGCTGGAGGAGAACCAGGGGCCGATGCCACCTCCATGCTCCCCCGCCCGGTTCTGGCCCAGGACGGTGACCCGTATCTGCAGCCGGCCCTGGGGGACAGCTTGCGGGGGCAGCCAGGGCAGGGCTCCTAGGGTGTCAGGTGGGTGTCAGGGTGGAGGGCCAGCTTTCCGTGGGGCCGCTGACAGACGGCCACAGGCAGAGAGGGCCGGCCAGGCACGAGCTTCTCTGAGGCCTCCGGCACTTGGGCAGGTGACCGGAGGTGTCCGAGTCAGGGTGCCCAGCCAGGGTGTCAGAGCGACGTGCACGGAAGGGGGATTCAGGTGCAGAGGCCTGGGGCTGACACCAGGGGGCAGAGAGGAGCGCCCGGGAGGGGCCGAGGGCGCCGCCCAGACCAAGCCGGCTGAACAGTGGGCGTGGCGGGTGGGTGAGGGGCCCTCGGGGGCGGGTGTGGAGCGTTTCCCCGGGTGACCCTGCTCCCCTCATCCCTGGGGCGGGGGCGGGGCTCACCCCGGCCCAGGCTGCCTCCACCCCCTGCCGGCTGTGTGGGGCAGGAAGGGACAGCAGCGTAGCCTGCGTCCTGCCTCTGCTCTGGGGCTGGGGCGGCCTGGGGACGGGGTGGGGGTGGGGGGCGCTCCGAGCACCCCGGCCGCTGGGCGTGCTGCCCCACTTCCCATCCCACCTGCACAGTGCCCCCCCATCCCCCTCCTCCCCCCAGAATAAACGGGCCTCCAAGCAGGTGCCAGCGCCAGGAGGGGCCACTCAGGGCCACCACCACTGCCACCAGGGGTGTGGCCCTCAGCTTCGGGGACTGGGGGGGTGCCAATGGAGGGGAGGAGCAAGCTGAAGGGGGGCCGGAGGGTGGGGAGGTGAAGGAGGAGGAAGGAAGGAGGCAGAGGAAGGGGAAGAGGAAGGAGGGGAGGGGGGGGGGGGGGGGAGGGAGGGGGGGAGGAAGCCAAGACCGCACCCCAGCTTCTCTCCTGGGCCGGCCAGCCCCGGAGGGAGTGTGGAAATGGGTGTAGGGTGCATCTGCCTCCCAGGCCTTCGGGGTTCTAGACTCGGGCTGCTGCCCAGTGCCCGTCCCTGTGCCTGACCGCCGTCCCCTGCGCTGTGTCCCTCCACCGGCCCCGGGGCCAAGGCCAAGAACACTGGTCACAACCGAGCTAGGCTGATGGACCGTGGACCTTTCCCAAGGCCGTGCATGTTTACGTGAGACCCATTCACGAGCCGCTGTGTCCACGTGGGGGGCCCGGTCGAGGGGAGTGGGGAGGCTGCTGACCACGCCCTGTGGTGGCCCCTCCCGCCCCTGTCCGCCCCTCCCCTGCTGCCCAGGGCGCAGGGCCCGGCACCCTTCCTGGGGCCTGGGATCTGCCTGCTGAGTGTCGGTTGACCGTCTGTCCCCGACTGTCTAGCCCTTACCTCCCTACGAGTCAGAGAAAGTGACAAGGACCTGCAAGCAGACGTCACAGAGGATGGCCACGTCGCGGGGCAGGACGGCTGACCCGCGGGCAGCGTCTGCCACGCGCCAGGCGCTGGTCCGAGGCGCGGAGCGGCTGAGGCCTGTCCAGGGAGGTTCCCCGAGCCGCTTTTCTAGCAGGACGGGTCATTTCTGCAGCAGACGGAAGGTTGCTGGACGAGGAGGCGCTGGCTCTGTGCGCCGGAGACTTAGAGATGAGCAAAGCCTTCCAAAATACTGGGGGTCTTGCACCCCACCCCACCCGCGGGCCGACGCCCCACACGGACCTCCCCCCTCGCACACGGACAAGCATCCTGGGTTGTCCTCAGGCGAGGGGCGTGCAGCGGTGAGGGGCAGAGGCCTGCAGGGCCCGCGAGTGCCTGTGGTGACGTTGGTCCAGAGGTTCAGGGTCCTGGGCGTCCAGAGCCGGATCTAGACGAGGCCGTGAAGGTGGCGATGCCGAGGGTCTGGCCCGGCCGTGGCCCGGTCCGGCCGTGGCATCTGCGTCCCCTGTGGCCGTACTGTCTGAGCGAGCCTGCTTCTACCCCTGCTCGCTTCCCATCCTATTCCTACCAACCCCAAGATTCTTGGGCGCCTCCAAAATAAAGTCCTTTTTTAATGTGAAGTTGTTGTTGCTAAAAATTAAGAATCCTCCTGGCCGATATATAAATATACATGTAGCTGGTTGTTTGCAAACGTTAAACTTTTTGCCAATTCGACAGGAAAAAGAACACGAGGGAGGAAAAGCGTTTGGGGGCGTAACGTGGGCTCCCCGCTGTCGGACCGGGGGTCGCCGGCCAGGAACCCCTCCCGACTCCTGCACCGGTGGCTGCCCCAAGCCCTGTCCGCGGCCCCCTCCGCGGCCGTCAGTCCCCTTCGCATGCTCGGGGCTCCTGGTCGTCTGCTCCGGAACCGAGTCGGCACGGTGGGCCTCAGGTGCGGCCCGTGGACCCCCGGGGGTTCCCGGCGCTCGTTCAGGGGCCCGGAAAGTCAGAGCAGAGCTGACAGGCATTCGACGACGTGTTCCTCTCGCGGAGGCCACACGAGGTCTGCCGCGTGGCGTGTGACGTCCTAACACACGGGAGGAGCAGGAGCAGCTGGCGAGCAGGCCAGGCACCGGCGGGACTCCCAGGAACCGTGGCGTGGAGTCACTCGTCTTGCTCACGGACCTATTTTAAGGAGAAGACGGCCATCTCCATCTGTGCGTGTGTGACCGCGGACTGGCCGTGTTATCCGTTTAAAGCAGACGCGGGGCCCAGCGGGGTGCAGGCGGGTGGGCCCGGCTTGGGGGAAACGTGCCTGCGGCGTTTTCAGAGGGTGAAGGGGTCCGACCGCGGCACGAGGGGGACCCAGTGGGCCCGGGTCACCACCTGTGCTGTGTGGTGTGTTTCTCAGACAAGAGTAAACTTCCCTTCCGCAGGGACTGGCCGCTCCGGGCACCCCAGTCCTTGGGGTCACGGGGCCAGGCGGGGCGGTGGGAGGGAGCGCGCCCTCATGCGCCTCGGATCTGGGGACGCTCTTGTTTGGCTGTGGTCACCGGGCAGGGCCCCGCTCCCTCCCCGGGGGCGCCCCTTCAGCTCTGTCTCAGTTTTAAAGCTCCATCCTGGGGGCAAACGGGGCGCCATACCTGCTGCTCAGGTGGCCCTTTAAGTAACCCCCCGCCCCCCGCAAACCGGCATCCCGTGACGTGCCCCTTCCCTCGGGGTTGGGGGGTCTCCGCCTGCACGGTTTCCTCGGCTCTGTGGGATTTGAGCCTGACCTGTTCTCACGCACCATCTCCCAGAATTCCTCCAATGCTCTGATCTGCCGGCAGCTTCTAAGTATTTGTTTTTATATTTATTCTGCTATTTCAGAGGGTCTGGGGAGGGGGAAGCACCTGGATGTGCTTCATCAGGTTCCATCTGGAACCCAGTGTCAGAAATGGTTGACTGAATGAATGAATGAATGAATGAGTGAATGAATGAGTGAGCAGGGTGGGACGGGGGTCCGGCGTTCCCGTGGGCTTCCCGTGAGAAGCGGTGCTCTGGGGGTCTCATGGTGCGCTGCTTACGCGTGTCGACCTACCTGTGTGGGAACACCTGTGTGCCAGGTGAGGCCAAGTGTGGACTGTCCCCATCAGCCGGCAGTTCAGCAGCTCCTGGAAATGCTACCTGGGGCATGGGGGACAACGCAGAACGCCGCGGCGGACGCCCGTCTCTCCCCGGGCTTCATTCCGGCGGGAGAGCGAACCCTGGGGCGTGTAACCCCAGGGCGATTTAGAAGGTGACAGGTGAGCTGAGCCTTTGCATCCAGACCCTTTGGAAAAGCGGCTCGTGTCTCCCGGGCCCTGGGCCCAGCGCGCAGAGGGTGGGAGCCAGGAAGCCTGGGGGCGGTGCTTGGGGCCTGGGGAGCACCCCCTTCTTCCCTGCCTTGGGCCCGACTGGGTGATAACATCAAATGGGTCACTGTCACCTTCTCAAGAAATGCGAGCCCTTTACAGACGAGCCTGGCGGCTGCAGGGGGCCGGGCAGCCAGGCGACAGGCGCAGGTCGGCTCGTGTGGGGTAGCGGAGCGCGGTCTGTCGCAAGCGGGGTGTGCCTTGGCGAGCGCAGGGCCCCGGGACAGGCCGGCCCCGCCCTCCAGACACCAGAAAGCTCTCTTCTCGATTTCGAATGACGCTCTTTCTTCTTTTAGCTGCGAATGCTTCTGTGGCCTGATTTTGAAATCCCTCGGTGCCGCTGAAGCAATTTCAGGCAGCCCCGTGCCAGGCGACCACCTCCTGGCCTCCTCAATGGAAACCCTCGGCTGGGGCCCCAGAGGGATCGTCAGGACTCCCGGGGGGCCCTCCCCACCGGGCCTCCCTGGCGACGGCGCACGCGGTCCCCAGCATCGTGCGCGGGTGGTGCTTCTGCGGTGACCGTTGCCGGGGCCCAGCATGTGTCGAGGGCCCGACACGTGCTGGCCGCCACCTCTGGGAGAGACACCCACCTTTCGCGGTTCACAGGTGCGATTTGTCTTTTAATTCCGAACTCGGAGCATCCCCCAGGAGACAGGACGCATCGGGACCTGCAGTGCCGGCAAATCCTAGAGGCACAGGACGCAGAGATCGGTGGCAGAGACAGCCCGGGGAAGTGTCGCCGTGCGGACCGAATTAGCAAAATGCCTGGAAAAGATTCTGCTCGCGTGGGCGTGCGTGCCGGCGACTGGGCCGGCGGCCGGGCCCTCGGAACCGTATCACCGGTGTGGGGAATGCCCTCGGGTCTAGGTGGACAGTCCTCGCCAATGCTGGGGGGCCTCAGTGTTACCCCATTTTATACATGCGAAAACCGAGCATCGGTGTTGCTAAGTCAGAGCCCACCACCCGGCAGAGCCTGGAGGGTTCCCAAGCGTGGGCGAGCCCGCAGCCCCCACCCGCTGCCCCCTTGTGCCCCTGAGGGAAGCAGGTGAGGTCCAGCCTCTCGCTGGGGGGCATTCCCCGGCTGCCCCACCACCCCGTGTGCCAGGGCATCTTCCTGGGGCAGTGCTGACAGGTGCCCAAGCTTTGTCCTGGTATGTCCTGCACTACCTGCTGCCTCTGCCTCAGGCCCCTGGTGCCTGCTGGTCTCTCTCAGGGCTGGCCCTCCCTTCCTGGCCCTGGGCAGCTCCCCGCTGCTGACGAGGCCCCTGCGGGGTGCCTGCCTGCTTCTCATGGAACACCCCTCCCTCCCATGCAGGTCCTGACCCACAGAAGCCTCTCGGATGTGAACAGTGGTGTCCTCTGGGGAACGCTGGGCAGGAAAGGCCCGCAGGCCGGAAGCCGGGTGGCCTCCGGCAGGTTCGGTCTGCCAGCCTGTGGGGCGGGAGTCGGGGGCCCAGCGGCCGGCCTCCCCCCTCTCACGGTGACTTTCCACGGCCTGCTGGGCAGCCTGAAGCTGGCCCGGCCCCGGTCCCCTGCTCTGGGACTATTACGCGTGTGTGTGGGGAGGGGGGGCTGGGGCTGTGTTTAGGGGCAGTTCCACTGCAGGGCACACGTATGTGTGTGGACGTGTGCGGTTAAGAGCACAGAAATGAATTCTTGGAAAGAGACATAAAAATGAGCCCCGAAGGTTTCCTTTGGTATTATGCATGGAATGTGCTCGTCCCCCCAGAATTCATGTCTCGCCCCTAAGCCCGCCCCAGCGTGACGGTGCTGGGGGGCCCCGTGGGAGGCGACTTCGTCGGGAGGGTGGAGCCCCACGAGGCATTAGGACCCTTACGAAGGGACCGGAGAGCTCTCCCCGTCCCTTGCCATAACGTCAGGCGAGAAGTCAGGTGGCCGTCCGCAGCCGGAGGCGTGTGCTCGCCAGGTCACAGCGACCTTGGACGTGCAGCTGGGGCCTGTGAGAAATAAACTGCCTTGTTATAAGCCACTGGCCCGGGTTCATGTCGGCAGCAGGGAGGGACGAGGACATCTGGGAGAGAGGCCTGTGGCCAGGTGGGGTGGGCGGCGGCGGTGTCACATCCCGGTGTCCTCTTCATTCTGCTTTAAAGTGTCACCGGCTCCAAGTGCATTTTCAGGTTTTCAAACCGTCAAAGGCTCCGGGAGGCTCCAGCCGCCCCCGCTGCGCCCCTGCCTGCTGCGGCCGGAGGCCCCGGAGGGGGCGGGACTGTCACTCACAGGCTCGTCGCCCACGGTGTGATGCGCATTAAGTTTGTGTTCTTCTAAATAAGCATCTCACAGTGCACGGGTCACCCCACGAAACGCCCCAAAGCTTCACGGCTTCCCTGCGTGACTGTGTAATCGACGAAGGCCACAGCTGTGGGGACCAACGGGCCCTGTCCACAGGTCGGCCGGGCGGTCTGTGTCCCGGCCAGGCCTCTGGGCGTCGGAGGCTCTGAGGCAAACTTCCTCCCAGCAGCAGGCCCGCCCACCCCCAGCTTTTCGGTCACCGTCACCATCACCTGAGCCCCTCTCAGCCAGGAGCCTGGGCCCTCCGAGGCTCAGCGGCCAGCAGCGGGAGCAAGGGCTGCTCGTGACCCACGTGCGAACCCTCACGTCTTCCCCACATTCCCGGCAAAGTCAGGCGCGATTTCTAAGGGGGGCGCGAGCGAGCGGAAGTGCGGGCGGCAGATGGCAGGGACCTGCTCGTCCCGCTCTCAAATTGTCATTTGCTGTTTGCCCTGAGCACGGGCCTCAGCCGCGTCTCGTCTGATGAGAACCGCTTTTTGCACGTGTGCACGTTTGTGTCCCTGGGCGCGGAGGGAGGGGCTGAGCAAAGCCCTGGGAGGTGGGGGGACAGCTGTGCGTAGGTCCCTCGGTGGCGGTGGCAGCTCGGCTGGGAGTACGAAGAAGGGACTGGCCGCCCCTGGCCCTGGACACCCAGCGCGCGCATGGCGCGTCGCCCTCGGGCCTGCCTGCGGTCCCGGGGCCCGTGTGGGACAACCTGAGGGCCTGCCCGACAGGTCCCATCACGGAAAAGATGGCACCACCTCGAGCTCACATCTGCCTTGTAGCCCCTGCCGTGCCCACTTTCCCGGTGAGACTGAGACTCGAGAGAAGCTCGCTGGGGCAGGGAGAGGGGAACTCGCCGGGACCCGGGGCCCTGCGGGGGTGGGGGCAGGGCTGCCAGGAATCAGGCACGTGGACTTGGCGGGGCCCCGAAGCCGCCGGCCCTGCAGGAAGTGGGAGGATGTGGGAGGAAGCGGGGTGAAGTCCGCCGGGGCCGGTGAGAACAGAGGGCTGGATCCCAACTCCGTCTCGGAAGCCAGCGGCACCCAGGTTCCCTCCACTGTGACCCCCGGACCAGCCAGGAGGCTCGTTCTTTGGTGAAATTCAAGAAGGGTGGCTCTGGGCTCAGGGACCTCAGGGGCAGCAGACGGAGGGGCAGGGGTGTTCTGGATGACGAAGGGTGGGGGTCTGAGAAAAACACTTCACATTAACTGGGAGACCCCGCCAGGGCCCCTCCCCACTCTGCTCCCAGGAAGTGGGCGGCACCATGTCCCTGGAGAGGGGACCTGAATCCGCCGACGTGCGGGGGTCACCTAACAAAGCAGTCCGCTTCGCCCACTGGTCTGAAGCCCCCTCCCCCAAAGTCATCTTCGAAGAGCCCTTCAGTGCCACCCCCTGGCTCCGGGCAGATTGCCAAGGACCCCTGAGCACGGGAGCGAAGCCGCCGGCCTGGAGCCAGACAAACAGCAGCCGGAAAAGGGTCGAGAGAGAAAGAGGCAGAAGAGACGCTCAGAATGAAGCTCCTGTCACCGATGTCCCCGGGGAGGTGACCGAGGACGTCGCATCCGAGACACGAGCTCAGCCTTCTGCGAGGAAGGGCTCGCCGACGCGCAAGACAGGCGATTTCTAACCGATGCGGCAGAAGGCGGAGTCAAGGAAATCGCTAGAAAAAGTCAAAGACCTTGACAGGAAGAGGTGAACAGGTCACAGGTCCGTCCGGAGGGCCCGTGTCCACCCGCCGAAGGTCCAAAAGGCGAGAGAAGGGAAGACAAGGCAGAAGAAAATGTCAAAGAAGTAATATGAGCCGAGCGCCAGCCGTGCGCCCGCGGAGGGGCGGGCGGTGTCCCCATGGAGCACGAGTTCTGAAACCGTCCCCAGATTGGATGTGTCCCGCCACCTCCTCCTCCAAATGGCTGATTCGATCCTCCGCTTCGGCTCACCTGGCGAGTCCTCCTAAGGCGTCCTTCCTTTCGACGACTGTGCTGTTGGTTTTCGAGGGGCTCTCTCTTGTGGCTTCTCTGTCCTCGTTCACGCTTCCTGTCTCTGCGCTGACGGTGTCACTGAGATCACTGGCCGTCCTTACGACCAGCGTTTGAACGCTGCATGTGGTTGCTCGCCTCCATTTCGTCGCGTTCCTTTTCTGGAGTTTTCTCCTGTGTTGTTTGTTTGTTTGTTTGTTTGTTTGTTTGTTTGGAACATGTGTCTTAATCTCCTCGTTTTCGCTGCCTCCCTGGGTTTGTTTCTATGCATTGGGTAGAGCTATGTCGCTCGGTGTTAGCTGGGTGGCTTTGTGTAGGAGGTGTTCCATGAGGCCTAGTGGCACAGTCTCCCTGATCACCTGAGCGCAGTGCTCGGGGAATGTCCCTCGTGTGGGTTGCGTGTGCCCCCCCTGCTGTAGCTGAGCCTTGATTGCTGCTCACACATCCGTGGGCGGGATCGACTCTCAGGCTGACTGGCTGTGAGGACCGGCCGCGCCCACAGGCTATGAGCTGCTGCGTAGGGGCTGACTTCACAGAGTGGGGTTTGCCCCAGGAGGCTCGTGTGCCTGCCGAGACCGCGCTTTGGGTGTGCCACTTGTGAGGCTAATCGGGTGGTGTTCTGTTGTGGTCTGAAGCCAGCCACCGGATGCGTTGGTTCTGGAACCTCTTGGGAGGGGCTCAGGTGCAGGCCAAGGTCGGCTGCTGCCTGTGACTGACCTGGGGCCACCTGGGAAGAGCTACAGAGTGATCCGTGATTGGTCGCTGCCTGTGCTGGACCTGGAGGCGCGTGGGAGAGGCCACGCCGTGAACCGAGACTGGCTGCCACCAGCACTGGGCCTGGGGCAGCTCAGCAAAAGGCCCAGGGCACCCTGAGGCCTGACATCATCCACTTGCTGCCCGTAAGACTCGGCCACTGTAAAAGCTTTGGGCAGTATGTGAGTTGGGTGAGGCCGAGTCTCAGGGAATCATCAGGGTGGGCCGAGTGGTGTTCACCAGGTTAACGCAGATTCTGACTGGGCACCAGTGCTGAGCCCGGGGCCACTCAGCAAAAGGTGCAGAGCACACCGAGGCCAGCCATCGCCCACCTGGGGCCCATGGACCTTCGAAGGTTGTTCAGGAAAGACTGTAGTGCAGGCCGGGGCTGGCTGCCGACCTCTCAGAAACTTCTGGCAGTGCCACTGGGCAGGGCGGGGCCCCAGGAGCATAGAGCAGGGTGAGCGGAGCTCACCAGGCCAAAGAAAGTTCAGGTTTGGGCGCGTGGGGGCAGGCTCGGCACCAGCAAGTTGGCGCCTGTTCACACAGGTTGCTGGGAAGAAGAAATCTCAACGTAGGAAAAGTGGTGACTGTCCCTCCAGCCCTTGCCCTGAAGCCACACAACCCAGTCTCTCCCCGTGTGTTTCTGACACCTCCTGATTTGCCGTCCCCCCATCTCACCTGGACGAATGAAATGCCCGCTGGTTTTCAGTCATGTTATGGGGGCCCATCTTCCTGTCACTGGTGCTCCAAACTGGGGAGCCTGGTGTGGGCCTGGGACCCTTCGCTCCTCATGGGGGGGCCTCCACAGCCGAGACTGCCCTCCAGATGCTCAACCGTCACACGCTGGTGTGGGGCCAGTCCCTTCGCGTCTCTGCCCTCCTATCAGTCTCGAGGTGGCTTCTTCTTTCTATTCTTAGTTACGGGACTTCTGTTCAGCCAGACTTCGGACGGTTCGTCAGGTGGACTGCTCTACGATTTCACCGTCATTTTCACGTGGTCGTGGGAGGAGGTGAGCGCAGCGTTTTCCTGTTCCACCATCATGACCCGAAAGTGGGTTGGCACGTTCCGTTCATCGTCTGTCAGATGGGAAAACGGAAGAGCATGGAGACAGGCCCGAGACTTGCCAAAGGCACGGCCACCGCAGCGCACCCCGAGTGGGGGAGCAAAGAGACCTGGAGGCCGTGGGTTCCCCACACGCTCACCTCTGGTGGCGGCCTCCCCGGTAGCCTTTGCTTGCGTTAATGTCCCTGTCCTAGGCACTGGAGACAGGGCCGTGAACAGAAGGGCCCCGGTCGCTTCTCTGTGGAGCATACGGTCCTGGAGAGGGGACAGACATTATTCCAGGCGTCTCACAGGTAAACATGCCACTACGAATAAAAACCACTGATCTGAAAGAAAGTGCCGGGTGCAGTGTGACAGCAGCGAGCCGGCTTGGCCGGGCGCCCGGAAGGCCCTCCGGGGAGGAAGGCAGGCAGCAGGGGATAATTCCTGGTTGTCACCAGGGTTGGAGAACAAATGAGCACCCGGACCCCTTACTTATGTTCAGGCTAATATTAGCCCGAGGGGCATGGGAGTTGATTTTTTTCTCTCAAACGTTGCTAATGCCTAAGGGGAGAGAGATTGAAAGACGGAGCCCCAAACCGAAAGATGAAGGTGACCTTGGGCGATGTCTTGCTGCACCAGGCAAGGTGTCTCCTTAGAGGCACAGCAGAATCACCCAGAAACAGGCGTCTAATTATAGCAGCGCCGTCTGCAGCACTAAAATAAAGATGATTATCAACACTATCTTTCAGGTTTTCACTAAGTTAGAACAATTTGCTAAAAATAACCGGTACTGTATCTGCGACGCCCCCAAACCATGTGTGTTCTCCCGTCCCCACGGCCCGCCGGCCGCCCGCTGCCCGGCGCTGGCTTCGGTGCTGTCGCTGGCTGGTCTGCGTGCCGGCCTCCGCCTCTGGGGCAGCGGACGGCGGGCCGGAGGGAGAGGCGAGGCCGGTTGCAGCCAGCAGCGAGGGCCACGCGGACGCGAGGCCGGGCAGGAGCCTGGACTGGGGTACACTGGGGACAGCGCCTGCTGGCCGGCTCGGGGCCTGGCGCTGCGGCCCAGTTCCTAGAATCACGCTCCGAGGAGTGCGATTTCCTCCGCACGCGTGTGTGCACGTGCACACGCACGCACACGGGGCACACCAATTCACCTACTTTTTGTGGGGAGATTCCCTACTAGATCTAAACAGTCGGTCCCCCAACCAGAGCGCCCCCGTCTGGGTCAGAATCACAGTGACGACTGCGGAGTCACAAAGACCCGGCGCGTGGGAGTACTGAGCACAGAAAGTCAGGTACAGCGGCTGCGACGATGTGCCACAGGGCCACCGCTGGCCTGCGCAGAATTTGTATGTGGATTACAAAAAGGGGACGTAATCCAACCCGGGCATCAGCCAGGGCAGCGGCATCCACACACCTTCTACCAGGAGCCGCTGAGCAGTGTGCAGCCCGCACGTCTGTGCACAGGCGCCGTGGCCTCGCTCATGCCTCACGGCACCACCGGCCCCTTGGAGCCAGAGGGTCCCGCCTCAGACTCGGGGACTGCTCCTGAACGGGCCAGGGCGGACGCGGCCAGCGCTGCTTTCGGATTCCCTTACGGTCCAGGAAGTGGTGAGTGCACGCTGCTTTGCGAGTTTTTAGACTAATGATTTGCAGACTTTGTCCTGGGGCTCCGTGCCATTTCTGGGAGGGACTCGAGGCTGACGGGTGGTTGAGAAAAGGGAGTTCTGGACCCCACACCCCTGCTTCGACCAGGAGAGATAGCCATTCATCCATCCATCTATCTATCATCTATGCATCCACCCATCCTTCGTCCATCCATCACCCATCAGCCCATCCATCCATCTATCCGTCCACCCCACCCTCAAATCATCCATCCGTCATCTGTGCATCCACCCTGCCATCATCCATCCATCATCCATCCATCCCCATACCTGTCATCTACCCATCAAGTAATCCGTCCACCCCCATCAAAATATCCGTCCACCCACTTATCCGTCCACTTACCCATCATCCGTCCACCCACCCACCACCCACCCATCCACCCACCGTCACCCCACCCGCCCGTCCTGACTGCCCCATCCGTCCATCCGCCTTTGCCCGTCAATCCGTCGGTCCGCGTCCGTCAGGTCACTTGCCCGTCAGATCACTTGCCCGTCAGGGCCTTGCCCGCCCGCTTGTCCACTTGCCCGTCACTTGCCGCCCGTCATTTATCCGTCCGGGTCGTCATCGCCGTCCATCACCCCGCCCGTCCGTCCGTCCGTCGTCAGGTCCGCCCCCGCCTGCCGTCCACCCATCACCCGTCACACCGCCCCACCCCGCCCATCCCGTCAGTCCTTACCCGTCCCGTCACTTTTTTTGCCCAAATCCGTCCACTTACCCCACTTGTCCACTTTTTTTGTCCAATCTACTTATCTATCCATCTATCATCTATCCATCTATCTATCTATCTATCTATCTATCTATCTATCTATCTTTTTTTGAGCCTTACTTATTGGACTACTATGTAAGATTTACTTTGGAAAAAGGATTCCATAGGAAAACTGCCTAAAGTCATATTTTCTACCCAGGAAAAAGATCTTCAAGAATGAGAGCGAAACAAAGACAGTGAGCGTATCTCCAGCTGGCTCGCTCTGAAGGGGGTTCTGAAGGGTGCGTTTCGGGGGCAGGAACGGGACCTCGGGCGAAAGCCTGAGGCGGAGGGAGGGGTGAAGAACGGGACGGTGCACGCGACGGTCGACGAGGACCACGGCCGATGGCAGAGGCAGAGTCGCAGCATCCGGGGAGGGGGGATAAGGAAACCAGAAGCAAAGTCCCAGGCAGGAAACGTGTACGTCGACGCCGTCACACGGAGTCCCAGCCCTCGGAGACTCTCATTGTGCCCGGGCGGGAGCTAAAGGGATTGGCTTCAGATTTTTAAATATTAGGAATTCATGGTGTAATTTCTAGGGTTAGAGTAGGGTGTGCGGGGGTGGGGGGGGGAAGCATCCTTAAAGAAGGGAGAAGAGATGGGGAGACAAAGAAACCGTGAAATTAGATGCTAGATTAACACCCAAATATAGCGGCGGTTTGCGTTTGCATTATAGACCATCTATATATGGCTAGACGTTCCAGTTAAAAGACAAAGATTATCAAACTAGTTTTTAAAATATAGCTATAGGGACCATTTGAAATCTTGCTCCTGGCAAACATCTTCAGTTTGGCTCAAATAACTCTTGACATTTTTGAAAAAATAAATACAATAAATAAAAAATACGGCCGTACGTTTTTCACGAGAGACTTCGCAAACAGGGAGCTATGGGGCCACCGAGAGGGAAAGGTCGGACACGAACACGCGGCGCACCCAGGTTCCCGGAAAGGGTGTCACCGTTTCAGCGCGGACGAGGATTATTTTGGCGAAAGTGGTATCGGGGTCAAAAAGCATCAAGTAAGATACACGGTCCCGTTTAAAATGGGGGCGAGCTCCCTCCGCCGCCCGTCCGTCACTGCACCGGCTCTTGGGGCCGAGGGCCGAGGAGGTGGCCACGTGCTGGCCGGCTGCACCTGTCCCCTTGGTCACTTAGAGCTTCTCCACCCCGGTGGGTCCACCCTCAGCCACCTCTCTGGACAGACACGGCGGAAGCCCAGCGCACACGGGACACTCTGCCTCTCGGTCACTCGCTGGTGACGGTCGCGGCCAGCCTGCCTGGGGCCGAGCTGCAGCTGCGTCCGTGCTTGGTCTCCGCTGTCCCGCGCTGATCCGTCCGTGAACCAGGCCTGGGCTCCTCCCTCCCTCCCTCCATCTTTTTCCAGAAGAAATGCCGTCCGTCTCAGCGGTGGGGCCCCGCCACCCATCGCCACCCCCGTGGGTCCCACTTGTGTTGTCCACAACGCTGGGCGTTCCATACAGATGGGATCGTACAGCACGTGACTTCTGTGGCTGGCGTCTGTCGCCTCACGGGGCGTGTTCGGGGTTCATCCGCGTCGTAGCATGTGTCGGCGTGTCGTTCCCGTTCACGGCTGAATAATATTCCATCGCAGAGATGTTGTCCAACCATCGTCAGCGGGCGAGTATCTGACCGAGACCGTTCTTGACCCTGTCGGTGATATATCCTGAGCGGTACCCAGATGGTCACCCATCCGCTCCGCCCCTAGGAGCTCCCCGTTCCGATGGCCGTCTCCGTTCCCGGCGTCTCTGAAAATCAGCGCACCTGCCCCCTCTCCCCGCTCGCTTTGACTTGCAGCCCGTTATGATAATTACGGTAATCACAGCCGCCTCCAAGAAGCAGGTGCCGTGGTGGGTGCTGTCTCTGGTCCTCGCTCGTCCTGGCTGTCACACCCCTCTGCTCCCGGGGGCCCCTTGGTGACGGCGTCGCCTGCCATCGGCCCCGGCCTGCTGAGGACGGCGATGCTCGTGTACCCCCCGCCAGCAAATTCCCGTCACCTCGGCAGGTGACCTCCGGCTCTCCGAAGGGCAGCCGGACGCCGGCCCCTCTGTCACCCGCGGACCAGCGCTCGCTGGGGCTCCCCTCAGCCTTTCGGTTCTTCCTCGACCGACCGCCTGGCCGGTTCTGGTATCGCTCTCTCTTTAAAAACTGGGCCATTGCTTTTTTTTTTTTAATGTGAGTCCAAGAGCATTCTAGAAGGACCGTCCTCGGGTACGTGCCAGGCTGCTAAACCCTGTGTTACGGCTGAGGTCCCTCCTGTCAGCAAAACTATCCTATCCGGCCGACATTCCTGGCCCTCGGCCCGGCTCCCGGGCACACGCTCGCCCCCGCTGGTGCCCACCGGGCAGGATCGGCGGCTACTTGGTGTGTAAATCCTCTTTCCTGAGCCGGCCAGCAAAACCAGGGTCTGGCTAGGGAAGGGCTGGGGTGCTGCTGGCACTTGGGGTGCAGACATCCAGACTGGAGCCTTGAGCCCCCCCCCGAATCCCCTGGGGCCCTCCGAGGTGTCCTTAGGTTCTGCTCCCACTCGTCGCAGATAGTGCCCTCATCCATGGCGCAGAGGCTCTGCACAGGAGGCAGGTGGCTTGAAGACCATGCCGGTGTCCTCCTTGGGGACAAGTGCCACCTCCCCTCCTGGGCACCAGACCAGTAACTAGAGCCTGGTGGCAGGCAACGCCGAGCACTAGGTGACTCAGCAGAAAGAGCCTTCCGTGGGTGGACGAGGAAGCATGGCCGCGGATGCCGGCCCGGGAAGCCCCCGGGAAGCCCGCGTGCTTGGACGGGAGCCGCGCGCACGGCCCGCGCGGCTACGGGCTGGCAGGTGCTGCTGCCGTCGCCGGCCCCGACTGGCTGGCCGCCCACTCTGTGCCCGGATTCCAGCCACCCCTCCCCGCCCTCAGCTCTCACCGCGAGCCCAGCCGTGCGCAGGAGCGACTTGGCACGGCTGGCAGAGCAGAGCGTGGAGGATGCGCCCACGGGCAGGCGCCAGTCACTGGCGGTCGCTGCCCCGCCTTCCCGGGACGTGGTGTGCTCAGCACCACCTCGTCCCGCCGTGTTGTCCCGCCCCCTGCACGAAGGTGCGACTCTCCAGCCCTCGGCTCCGCCCCACACCCAGGACAGGGGCCACCCGCCCGGCCTGTGGCCCGATGCCAGAGGGGACAGTCCCAACCTCTCACGGCTCCCTCGGGGCAGAGGTTGGCCCGTGCCACTGACAGCATCTGCCGGGCTCCGTGGGAAGCTGAGATGGGCTCTCCTGTCCATTCTGTGTGGGAGCCGACGGCACAGGGCCAGCTCCCAGCCTGTCCGGGTCTCTCCCCCGGCACAGCCAGTGTGCCGTGCCGCCTGCGCTGGGGAGGGGCACGCGGACCTCGGGGCGCCTGGCTGGGCGCCCAGCGCTCCCCATGAGAAGGGAAGACCAGGGCCCGGCAGGTCGGAGAGGGCCCCGGCCTCAGGGGCGTCCCCCGTGGAGGCGTGAGCGCCACCGCACAGCCTGGCGGGGGGCTGCGTGCACGCGGCTCTGGTCCCCAGCGGCAACGACCACACGCCGTGCTCCAGGAACGTGTCAGGCGCAGAGCTGGCGGCGGAGAGGCGGGACCCGAGCCAGCCCCCGGCACAGCTGCCTGCCACTGAACGTCAGCCCCCCCCAGGAAGGACGGCAGGGCCCGGGGGGCTGGCTCACGCATCGATCGCCAGCTGGTGTGTTAGGAGCGAGCTTTTCAGACTTCGCGTGACGCCACAGACGCTTCCTCGCCGGCCTGGAACATCCAGTCCTGTGCTGAGCGGTCCCCCTAACGTGGCTCTCCGGTCTCTGTGTGCTCTCTGAAGGGCGGCTCCCACAGTGTCCCCAAGCCACCGGGGCTGGAGCGGGCCATGTGCCCTCATAACATAACACCAAGCACGGGGGGACCGTGGTGACGGGGGCTCCTGCCTTTAGTGTGAGGTGACGTTTCCATTGCAGGAGGAGCCGAACACCTCCCGCAGGTCCCCAAAACCTGGGTCATGTAGAAAACCCAGCTGGGGTGAAGGGAGGAGGGTGTCGCTTCCTGCGGGTGGCAGAGCTCGAGGCTGCGGAGCCCCCCGTGCACCCTCGGCTTCTCCAGCGAGCAGACGCCTCCAGGCCTGCCTCAGTCCATGTCACCGCCACGCTCGGGGACGGGCAGCGGGACAGATGGGGAAACCGAGGCTCAGAGAGAGCGTGGGGGCGGGGATCGACTCCAAAGCCACCGGCCCTTCATCGGATGACGATGTCAACTTGTCCAAACCGGAGAGAGGGGCCGAAGCCCGGGAAACGGCGGACTTGCCCCAAACCGCAAAGCTTGTCGGCGATGGCTCAGGGCCCAGCGGCCACCCCCGGCCGCGCCCTTGGCTCCCGGCCCCACGCGGGACACACTGGAGTATATGTCCACTGCAGAGCCTGTCCGAGCTGTGCTCAGTGACCTGATGCCGAGTGACTGTGACTCTGGAGACGAGGTCACGTAAGGCGCTGTGGCTTCCTCCTCAGTCCCTCTTGGGTCACTTGCTCTGGAGACAGCCAGCCGCCGTGTCGTGAGGACTCTCTCGGCCCTATGGGAAGGCGAACATGGCAGGAACTGAGGCCTCCAGCCAGCACCCACGTGGTAAACTCGACCCCCAGCTCCGGTCAAGCCTTCGACGGCTTCAGCCCTGGCCACCATCTTAACCGCTCAGCCAAGCCACCAGGCACGTCCCTCGGATTCCTGAGCGTTGGAAACTGCGGGACGTGATAAACGTGTTAGCAGCTCGTCTGGTCACACACCCGGCCCCTGCGTCATCATGTGCTCGGGTCACTCCAGCCCTCTGTGGGAAAACACGTTCCATCCGAGGAGAGGCCTCTCCCCCGCACGGCACGGCACCTCACGCAGTCCTTGGGGACGGTACCGAGAGAGCCCTTCTCTCAAAGGACAGGGACAGAGCGGAGCCAGGACACCGTGCGTCCTGTTTCCACGGGCCCCCCGACTGGCCTGTGCGGCTCGGGGAGGGGACCGGGCGAGGGGGCTTCCGGAAGGGGACGGGCTGGCGGGGCGGGCGGCCGGCGGTGTGGGGAGCGTGTCCAGCAGGGCTGTGTCCCCAGCCAGGCCAGCCACACTGGACGGTCCAGGGAGGAGCGCCTGGCCCGAGGCGGGGCGGCCGGGCCCCGGGAGACGCCGGCCTGCTTAGCAGAGCTGTAAATGTGGGGGGCTCGGGTTCCCCACTCGGGTCCACTCACCGCTGCTCCCTGTTCCTGGAGAAGCCGGCCTAGCTCTTCCCGCTCTGAGTTCCCCTTTCTGTGTAAAGCCAGCTAGAATTGGTTTTTTTTTCGCAAAAGACCTAAATTCTGCATAGATGTTTTTTGCGGGATTTCTTTTACTCCAGGAAATCTGGCCTGAGCATGAAGACCCTGCTCAGGGGACGGGCGAATGTTTCACGTCACAGCACGGGCTACAGGAACCAGCATCGGTCGCCCAGGGTGCACGAGGACCTGAGATGTACCGCTGCCCGCAGGCGACCGCCCCTCCCGGTCTGACCGGCATCCTGGGCCTCCGGGCTTCTCTGTGTCCCTTGCAGGGACCTAGAGAAGGGCCAGATTCATGCGCCCTGCAGGCCACAGCAATCCTGTCCTCAAATGCCGCCACCAAGCTGCTGCCACCTTCCGGAACCCCTGCCCCGCCTGCCCCTGCGGCCGGCCACGCTCTCTCGCTGTCCCCACCGGGCTCTGCGAACCGTGGGGACCCGCCTTGTTGCCTCTGCCCCTCCGTCCTGCGCCCTCCCAGGGCCGAGCGTGCTGGCACAGGGCCCGTGCTCCGCCAACACCAGCAGAACCGAAACTGGCTGCGGTTGTGGGCTCCTGAGCTGAACCCCCGTTCCCACCCCAGCCTCAGTCACGGGAGGGGGCGGGGCTGGGCCAGGCTCCCCAAGTGGCCCAGGCAGGCTCTTCCCGGGAGGGCCCGGCCATGGAGTGGGGTCCGACCGCGGCACCCAGGTCCCCCCGTGGTCCCCTCCGTGCCACCGGCAGGAAGCGTGCGCTTTGCAGGCCGAGGCCAAAACTCAGTGACACGCTCAGGGTCCCGAGGGAGAACTCGGAGGAGGACCCAGAACCTTCCGGCTCTGAGAAGGAGGGGGAGGGGGGCCGCGAGGTCCCCAGCTGGAGCCACCTATGAACGAGTGGTGGCCGCTCCAGGGGGCCCACAGGACGGTCCCCAGCCTCTAGTGGGGCACCCCGCCCCCCTCCCCCGGGCCTGAGCGTCACGGGGAGAAGCTGTGGGTGTCCCTCCAGCGACACTGGGGGAGGGGACTGTCAAAGCCACAGGGAGCAGGAAGTGGCCGTCCTCCTGCCCGTGATCACGGAGTGACAGACCCCGAAGCCCCTGGAGAGCGGTCCCCTCCCTCCCTCTTCCCCCCCCCAGACTCCAGGCCGACAGCATGGCGGGGGTGGGGGGGTGAAGCGGGGCTTCCGGGGTGCCGGGGCTGTTCTCGCAAAAGCAGAGGCGGGAGGCAGCCCAGCCTCTGGGATCTCGGGCGCCGCCTGCACCTGCCTCTCCAGGGGGAGCCCCGGCCCTGGGAGGAAGGGGAGGGGCTGGCAGCGCCAAGTCCCCAGAGACCGGCTTGGGGTCACTCCCCCACTGGAAGGGGACTGGGGCAGGGGCAGGGGAGCCATGTGGCAGGGTGGGGGGTGCCCGGGGACTGGAGACCCCAGGGGCGGCCTGTCGGGGGGGAGTCCCAGGGGGCCCGTGAGGAGGGATAGCTTCTCAGAATGAGGGGGACCCCCCCAGTGTGGGAGCCCCTGGGCCGACTTGGGGCAGATGTAGGGCAGGAGGGAAGAGCCCTCAGTCCTGGGCTCTGGTCCCACGGCACAGCTCGGTGTCATCCCAGTGACCGCCTGAGTCTCAGACGTGAGTCAACAGGTGGTCAGCACCTGCCACCTGCAGGGACTTTCTGGGGCCCTCGGAGGAGGCAGGCGGCGGTGTCACTGGGGGGAGGGGGCGAAAGGGACAGGAGGGGAACCTGGGCCGGGGCTGACGCCCACGAAGCTGGCACTGGGGGCCGCAGCCGGCCCAGCCCAGCCCGGCGAGGGGTGCTGGCCCAGGGCCCTCCCTGGTGTCGGGGCACCGGTGCTGTGTGACCTGGGAGCGCTGCCCGCCATGTGGGCATCGCTGTGTCCTAATCTCACCGGGACATCCTCGGCAGCCTCCCCCTCCACCCAGGACCTTCGGGGGGCCCCGGGCAGAGCCCCTGCTAGCCCCCAGCCCCGCCGATGACACACGCTGACTCTGAGAGGCCCGCCCGAGGTCACGCTGAGGCCCCGGGGAGAGGAAGCTCCACGCGGGCACAGGGCCTGCTCCCGCCTCCGGTCCGCTGTCCGCCTGCGGCTCGTGCGTTATAGGCCAGAGAGACGTCGGCCGCGGGGCCCTCGCCAGGTCGCTGGCAGACACCACGCCGCCAGGAAGCGTGTCGTTTGCTGGGGGACAACGGGGCGTGAGCACTTGGTGCCCTCGTCATCGCGTTCTGCTCTCTGTGCCAAGGCCGCAGGCAGCCCTGGCTGAACGGACACCTGCGCTGCCCCTGCCCAGAGCTGAGGGACCCGAGGCTGCTGCCCTTGGGAGGGGGACCGGGTCACCACGCAGCCCCCATGGCGGGGGGGAGGCGCCCAGGAGTCGGGGGGTCTGGGAGGCGCTGCCTCAGCAGCCGGGCACCTTCAGGCCTGCACCTGGGGGGCCACCGTCCTTCCCGGGAGTCTAGAAGTCTCCCGACGCGGTCCAGGGCCGGGCTACTGACCGAAGACCCAGCTCCAGCCCCCCCTGCCAGAGGAGCTCTGCCCAGTCCTCTGCCATGTCCTCTGCCACTCCTGTCTGTCACCCAGGCCTGCAGCCCCCTGTCCTCCTCAGAGGGTGCCTTGTCAGCAGTCTGGGGCCACCTTGGGGTGCTAGAGGTGAGTTTAGGGCCCAGTGCGGGTGGCCTGGCCTGAAGGGTGGCTGCAGGCTTTTCCCCGGAG
>NW_024354501.1:1505959-1542736 GCF_902729225.1 Pteropus medius | reverse complement strand
ACAGCATGGCGGGGGTGGGGGGGTGAAGCGGGGCTTCCGGGGTGCCGGGGCTGTTCTCGCAAAAGCAGAGGCGGGAGGCAGCCCAGCCTCTGGGATCTCGGGCGCCGCCTGCACCTGCCTCTCCAGGGGGAGCCCCGGCCCTGGGAGGAAGGGGAGGGGCTGGCAGCGCCAAGTCCCCAGAGACCGGCTTGGGGTCACTCCCCCACTGGAAGGGGACTGGGGGGCGGGGCAACAAGTGTGGCAGGGTGGGCCCGGGACCGGAGACCCCAGGGGCGGCCTGTCGGGGGGGGGTCCCAGGGGGCCCGTGAAGAAGGACAGCTTCTCAGAATGAGGGGGACCCCCCCGGTGTGGGAGCCCCTGGGCCGACTTGGGGCAGATGTAGGGCAGGAGGGAAGAGCCCTCAGTCCTGGGCTCTGGTCCCACGGCACAGCTCGGTGTCATCCCAGTGACCGCCTGAGTCTCAGACGTGAGTCAACAGGTGGTCAGCACCTGCCACCTGCAGGGACTTTCTGGGGGCCCTCGGAGGAGGCGGCGGCATCACCGGGGGGAGGGGGCGAAAGGGACGGGAGGGGAACCTGGGCCGGGGCTGACGCCCACGAAGCTGGCACTGGGGGCCGCAGCCGGCCCAGCCCAGCCCGGTGAGGGGTGTTGGCCCAGGGCCCTCCCTGGTGTCGGGGCACCGGTGCTGTGTGACCTGGGAGCGCTGCCCGCCATGTGGGCATCGCTGTGTCCTAATCTCACCGGGACATCCTCGGCAGCCTCCCCCTCCACCCAGGACCTTCGGGGGGCCCCAGGCAGAGCCCCTGCTAGCCCCCAGCCCCGCCGATGACACACGCTGACTCTGAGAGGCCCGCCCGAGGTCACGCTGAGGCCCCGGGGAGAGGAAGCTCCACGCGGGCACAGGGCCTGCTCCCGCCTCCGGCCCGCTGTCCGCCTGCGGCTCGTGTGTTATAGACGTCGGCCGCGGGGCCCTCGCCAGGTCGCCGGCAGACACCACGCCGCCGGGAAGCATGTTTGCTGGGGGACAACGGGGCGTGAGCACTTGGTGCCCTCGTCATCGCGTTCTGCTCTCTGTGCCAAGGCCGCAGGCAGCCCTGGCTGAACGGACACCTGCGCTGCCCCTGCCCAGAGCTGAGGGACCCGAGGCTGCTGCCCTTGGGAGGGGGACAGGGTCACCACGCAGTCCCCATGGCGGGGGGGAGGCGCCCAGGAGTCGGGGGGTCTGGGAGGCGCTGCCTCATCAGCTGGGCACCTTCGGGCCTGCACCTGGGGGTCCACCGTCCTTCCCGGGAGTCTAGAAGTCTCCCGACGCGGTCAAGGGCCGGGCTACTGACCGAAGGCCCAGCTCCAGCCCCCCCTGCCAGAGGAGCTCTGCCCAGTCCTCTGCCCAGTCCTCTGCCACTCCTGTCTGTCACCCAGGCCTACACCTCCCTGTCCTCCTCAGAGGGTGCCTTGTCAGCAGTCTGGGGCCACCTTGGGGTGCTGGAGGCCAGTGCGGGTGGCCTGGCCTGAAGGGCGGCTGCAGGCTTTTCCCCGGAGGAGGAACCCCAGCCCCAGGCTCCCTCCCCCAGCCCCTCCTGACCCCCCAGGCCTGCCAGGCCGGCTGTCCCCCAAGCCACGCTGCCGCCGGCCTGTGCACCTCCTATGTCAGCCCTGCCCAGAACCCCAAGTCCCAGCTGCACCTCGCACGCGAACACTCACGCATACCCACACTCACAAGCCCATGTCAACACACACACACACATAAACGCCACACCCATATGTACATATACACAATTCCACCCACACACGCATACTCATCGACACACGCATTACCCATTCACACGACGCTTCATCCACACACACATACGCTTTCATTCACACACATGTTTCATCTACACATCGCGACGCCGAGACCATACCACATTAATATTACGCTTTCATTCACACATACATGCTCATTCACACACGCACGCTTCATCTACACATCATGCTTCATCCACACTTTTACATGTGCATACCTATTACCCAAGATGTAATATTACACATATGTACAGCTATCTACACACACACATGTGGCAAGACATAGCTATTCGCACGCACTTTATCATCGCAGTAATAATTTCCCTCATTATTATGTATGCGCGACATCGCACATTACCTCATTACATGCACGCATGCAGGGCCTTCCCCCGGGAGCTCTGCCCCGCCCTGGCGCTGCCGGTGTCTGTGTCACCGTACGTACACCTGTGTCCACGTCCGTGGAGCTCACAGTCCCTTTATGGGCTGGATGACGAACACCTGAGCTGTGTCCGCTAGAGCGGGCCTGAGTTTGACCTGAGTCACCTCCTGTCCTCCGCTCTCCTTCCCCTGCCCCACTGGGCCCCTCGGCTAGGTCCCCGGGGTGGGAGGCTCTGTCCGCCAGGCTCACACGCGGGTTTGCCTCGAGCTGTGAGCCCGGGGCCTCTTCCACCCCACTGACCCCGAGCTGCAAACCCAGTCCGGACCCAGTGGTCAGAGCGAGGTGCCCCTCCCCCGCCGTCCCCGAGTCCCCTGGACCGAGGGGGAGTGAGCTCCCTGAGCGTTTGCATTTCAAAGAGCTCCCGGTGCCTGGGAGAAGGTTCTGGGTGGTGGACAGCTTACACCTCACATGGCGGGAAAGGCCTCCACCTGCTCGCTCTCCAAAGGCGCCTCTAAGGGGGTCACGGTCTCTGCCCTTCGTGGACGAGCCCTGAGCCTTCCAGGGGGCAGTAAGCTTTCTCAGGCGGGAACTGGAGGGCTGGGGTGGCCTCCTTGGGTGCCGCCTTGAGCCGTCAGGGGCCACACTGGCGTCTGCTCAAGTCCCCCAGCGCGTGCAGATGGGGGAGGTGGCAGAATGGTCGTGGAGAGTGAGTCTGTGGGTTCCCCAGCCAAGGTGGGGGCCTCATCAGGACAGGGGGGACAGTGTGCCACCTCCTGCTGCTGCCGTCCGTGGGGCTACTGCCCTGCAGGGGACACTGCCTCTGCTCGCTGGTCACGGGCAGTCCCCGGTGTGTCCCCACTGCGGCGCCCCCGGCCCAGGCACCTGTGTTGCCGTGAGGCGAAGGCCCCTCCTCGGGACCCGTTCGCCTTTGCCGTCAGCTCCATGGGGCGTGGAGGGGCCCCTAGGCCAGCACTGGGCAGGGAGCCGCAAACCCAGGCCCGCCGGCCTCTGTCCAGGTTGCGAAGCTCGGTCAGGAGGCCTGAACACGGCCCCGCGGCCTGAGGGCCGGCGACAAGGGCAGCTCGCGGGCTCCAGGACCCCTCCCAGCGGTGCGGGGCTGGCCTCGCCAACCTCGGCTGCGGGAGATGGAGCCAATACCAGGGCCAAAGCCCGTCTGGAGGACGCGGTGGCGCCAGTTCCCGTGGGGACGCCACGGTGGGCCTGGCCGGCAAGGCGTGGTCCGCCACAGTGACCCCTTTCTCTTCACAAGGGCCTGGCATCAAACGAGGGTCCGCAGCCCCAGGCGGGGATGTGGGGAGCACGTGGGTGACTCAGCGCAGAGGCTTCGGCCAGCACGGGGGAGGCGGCCGGGCACACGCACCTGCCTGCCGGGCGGGGTGTAAAGGGCAGCCTTCAGGGGGGCCCGCTCAGCAACTAAGAAAAACGAATCCAGGGCCCTGGAAGGGGAGGCCGTGGGCGGTCTGGCCGGGATCCAGGGCTGAGGGCCTGCCGGGTAGGGGTCCTGGGCCCCCGGCCCCTGGGCGGTGGAGGTGCAGGACTGTGCGCGGGGACTGTGCGCGGGGCTCAGGCTGGAGGGGTTCTGTCTGCAGCGGAGCTGGCCGGCCGCCCCGCGCGCCACATGCCCTGACCTCCGTGTGGCCACAAGCCGCAGGCCTCGCAGGTGGTCCCTGAGGCCCGAGCGCTCTGTGGCTCTGAGGGCCCTGCCCGGCCTGCGCTCGCGCCCATGACCCCTGGGGCAGCGGCCCAGGGCCTAAGCTTCATAGCCCTGCCCCCTCCTCCAACCCGGGGTGCCAGCCAACCCGCCGCCATTGTCTCAATCAGAAAGCGTTTACCGAATTGCACGACCCTCTCCCGAGATGCGCCAGCGAGCTGGGGGCCCCGGCGTGGACCCGGCTGTCCCATGTCGGGCTCACGAGGCTGAACAGGCCGCCATCCCGGGCCCCCAGGCCTGACCCCATCCAAAGCACCTTAGAGGGAGGAGAGCGAGGGGGGCCACGACCCCAAAACATACTCAGAGCGGAAGGCTGTAGACTGATATCCGAAGGCCTGCGTGGGCCGCCTGCCTCCTTGGCCCTTTGTGCCACGGGCCCTGCGCCCCCCGACACCCTAACTCTGCCCCCAAGCTGGGGAGTCTTCCCCCAAACCCTCAGGCGTGCGGCTCTCCCCCATCACCCGGCCTGTTCTTTCCAGGGCCGTCCAGGCCGTGCGGGTTCCTCCGCCCGTGTGATCTGGAATGTTCTGTCCTGGACACAGCTGCTCGGAGCCTGAGCGTCCAGGACACCCATGAGAGAACAGGTCGGCCTCCCAAGGCTGAGGGCACACAGGGGACGGGGCGAAAGCCAAGACTGGAACGAGAGCCTGGACCACTCTCTCCGTCTCAGGACTTCGGGAACTGTCTCTGGGAAATAAACCGGGAGGCGTGTCGGGTGCCGGGGCCGGAGCCACCCCACTCAGGGCCCCCACGAGCCAGGCACGTGCGGGCTGTGTACTAACTGCTCCTACTTTTCACGGCACCGGCAGGAAGCAGATGGGCACGCGTGGAGGGGCGGGCGCCCCCAGAGCATCTGCAGCAGGGTGCAGGGGGCTGAGGGGCTGCCTGGGTGGTAGGAGCAGACCGCAGGCCATGCTCCCGCCGTGAGGGCCCAGGGCTGGTGGAGGGGGCAGGGGAGGGCCCCTCGCAGTTGGCCTCACCACCCCGACCTCTCAGAGGCCCGAGGCCCGGATGCTGGGGGCTGGGAGGAGGCCACATGCTCACACCACCTCCTGGTCTGGTCCCAAAGGAGCGAGGCGGGTACAGTTTGTTTTTATGACCCTATTATCTGGTTCTGGAAGGCGGAGGGCCGGATGAGCGTGGGGGCTGAGCCATCTGCGGGGGGGAGGGAGCAGGAGGGCCACCTTGACATGACACGCACCCTGGGGGCAGGGCTTGGCCGCACCGCCGGGTGGGGGTGTGAGTCCCAGCTCATTTGTTTGGGGACCTCACGGGTTTTCAGAGGAGAGGGGCTGCAGCTCGCACCTGGACATGTACAGCAGGGGAGATGAAGCTGGGCTGGCAGCAGAGGGGCCCCAGGCCTCGCAGTCTCCAGGCCGTCAGGCCCCCTCGGGTGGCTGGCGTGGGTGGTGCTACGCGGTCGATCCTGCCAGGCCCAGCCCAGGACCCGAGGTCAGGCTCAGGCGCCTCAGGGGCAGCGGCCACTTCTAAGCCACACAGAGCAGCCCCGGGGGGTGGAAGAAGCCCTGCCCAGGCATCACGCTGGACACGTCCCCACCCAGGTCACCCCCAAGACCCTCCGGGGTCTGCCCCATCGCCGCCCAGGCCTGGCACAGTGCCCGCCCGCCCCGCTGCCCCAGCCGACCCCAGACGCGCTCGGGGCCTCTCCAGCTCCCTCCTGCCCGGCCGTGGGGCTGGCGTCCTGCAGGCGCCTCCAGTGGCCAGGCCCACCTGGGCCCCACCGCACCCCGCTGTCCCGCACATCCGCCCCCTCTGTGGCTCCCACCCTCGTCTCGGTGTGAGGGGCTGTGAGCCCATTTCGTAGACCAGCCTCAAACTACTGAGTCTGGAGGACGGGCCAGGCGTACGCAGAATTTCCCGTGCACAGACGGTCCGCCCGTGACATGACAAGACAGACCAGGACTCTCTGGGCGAGAGCGTGCTGTTGTCCCCTGACCCCGAGGCCACCGGCTTCTGGCCCCACTGTGCGGGGAGGGAGGAGCTCACAGTCCCGGGCAGGTGGCCACGCCACGACCCGAGCCGCGGTGTCTGCTCCACCCCAGACACCGCGTCTGTCAGCCGGGCCGTTGGGGCGCTGCCTGGTGACGTCTGTGGTCACTGTCATTCTGCTCGGGCGGCCGTGACAGGATAGCACAGACCAATCAGCCTAAACAGCAGATCCACATGTCCCCCTTCTTAGAAGGACACTCAGTCCCACTGTCTGACACCTGACCCCGTTTAACCTTCGCCACCTCCTTAAAGAGCCATCTCCAAACACAGTCCTGTTGACGGTTGGGGCTCCAGCCCTGGGAGCTGTGGGGGACACAGATCTGCCATCACGTGGGTCTCGTTTCTGTAGGGCCCCGACTGTGACACGGGGACATGACAGCGACCACCACCCCTGAGTTACTGGACTTCTGAGGGGCCTCCAATCTCTGCCATCTCCCTGGGGACGTGGGACCACTCTGATCTAGCATCCTGGCCGGGGGCCCGCCCCATTCTGGGACCTCTGCTGCCCAGAGAAGCTCTGCCCCTGGGTGGAGAAATGGGGGTGTCTGCCGGACCGAAGGCCTGGCCCACCTGCTCATCCCCGGCGGGGCTCACTCACCACGGCCAGTTCAGACCCTGTGTCCGGCGGGCCTGAGAGGCGCAACGCCCCCCTTCCCTGAGCACGGTCACCCGAGCCACGGGCCACGGGCCTTTGCGGGGCAGGAGGGGTCACTGCCACGTTGCCGCCGCCGGACCCGGGTCCTTCCTCCCCTCCGTCCGGGCTCCGGTTCTGACAAATGGCGTCCTCTTCTTTGTCCCCGACCCCCAGCGACAGGATCGGGGCTCCCCGCAGTGCTCCAGGGAGGCCCCGGCATCTGCGTTTGGGGGGAACTGGCCTGTTGTCCTCTCTCTCCCATGGCCCGTGGCGCTGGCAGCCCTGTTCCTGCGGTTCCCGCGCTGACCGGCTTGGCACCGACGTCCCTGGAAATCCCCCCCACGTCCTAGACATGCTGTCATGGCCTCCGGTGCCAGCGCGGGAGAGGTCCGATCGTCACCTGTCCCCTGCCCCTGAAACTCTGTGTTTGGAGTAAATTTATTGTGTCTGTTCCTCTCTGGCTGTGACAAATGAGTCCCAGTCCCGAGCGAATCCAAACAGGGCCGGGCCCTCTGCTGCGTGCCTGGAGCTCGGGGGGTCCCCAGGGTGCCCCCACCCCTTTCCGCGCAGTCCCCGTCCCCCAGCACAGGAGCTGCCTCGGAGGCCCCGGAGGCACATCTGCACCTTTTGTCTGGGCGGGAGGCCCCCCGGCAGCTGTCTGCAGAGGAGGCGGTGCCCGGCCGGCGTCCCTCGCAGCTGGGCACACGCTGCCGACGCCGCAGGCCACGGGGCGGGGTGCAGGGCCGCCTCCCGCACGGTCCCCTCCCGCGCACGTCCCGGGGGACGGGACAGAACACAGGACGATTGTCACAGGTCATGCGCTGGGGAGGGAGCCGCACAGACCTGCGGCCGGGGACGGGGCCGATGAAAACTCCTTTGTCCTGGCGCCTCGTCCACCGCACACTGGGCTTCTGTTTCGTGCCGTGTGACAATTGGGTGAAACATTAGCCTGGGCGTCAATTATTCAGGCCTCTCTGCCAGGTCAGAGCCCAGCAGCCCGGCCTGCGGCCACTCAGAGCCCAGAACGGGAGAGAGGCAGGAGGGGCCGGGGCGTCCAGGTCGCCCACCCTCCGGGGCTCAGCCGCCCACCCCGTGGGATCCGAGCCCCCTCGCCCAGCGTCGGCCCCGCCGGACAGCATTACTGGCTCCATCTCCAGGCAGCAAGAGCCGCCCAGGGGCCTGGCTGGCACCCAAGGCCCCCGCCCGCCCCCACGAAGCTCCGACGTAGCCCCCTGCTCCGCCTCGCTGCCCCCACACGCTGTCCCCACACCCCTGCCCGGCGCCACGCCAACGCCTCGACCGCCCCCTCCTGCCTGGCGTGAGCACCTGGAGCCATCGGGTTCCCGCTGGACCCTCCCTGCCCGTGTCCCCACGTGCTCGAGAGGCCGAGTGTCCAGCACGGCCCCAGCTGGGCAGAGGCCAGACGTTCCTTGCCGCGTTTCCAACCCTTTCGAACGTGTCGCGGTTCGTTTTAAAGACCCCGCACGTGCTGTGTCTGGCGAACGCCCCCCGTGCCCGTGAAAATGACGGGCCTTCCGCAGCCGGGGGGTGACATGTCCCGAACTCCCCACCGTAACGGCGGGATTGTCTGTTCCTCCTTTCCTCCCTGGCGGTGTTCGCCCGGTGTATTTCGAAGCCGTCCTGTTGGGTGCGTACCCCTCGAGGAGGGTGCCTTATCCGCCTCGAGCTGCCGTAACCAGCACCGAGGCTGGGTGGCTTCAATAGCAGAAATTTATTCCGGAGGCTGGAAAGTCCAAGACAAGGCCCGTGACGGGTTCGATTTCTGGCGAAGTCCCTCTCCTTAGCTCGTAAACGCTGCCCCCCTTAACTGTGTCCTCACGGGGTCCCCCTCCGTAGACGAGACAGGGTGAGCCTAGGTCTCTCTCTTCTTAAAAGGACACAGGTCCTGTTGGATCAGGACCTCACCCTATGACCTCATGTAACCTTACCGCCTCCCAAAGACCTCGTCCCCAGACAGTCCCGCGGGGAAGGGGGCTTAGGGCTTCCACATACGAGTTTGGGGGGACACGATTCAGTCCGTAGCAGATGATTATGTCTTTTTGATGAATGAATGAACATTTTATTAATATTAAAATGCTTTTCCTTATTTCTAGCAATGTTCCCTTTCCCGAAGTCGACTTTATCGGATATGAACGAAGCGATCCATATTATTTATGACAGTGTTATATATTTTCCATCCTTTTACCTCGTTTACCTTCCCGAGATTTATACTAAAAGTGCATCTCTTAAAGAAAACATATTATTGCGGAAGATTTTAAATCCAGTACGATGTCCTTTGTCCCTTAATTGACTTTACTTGTTTTTTGAGTTTACTTGTTTTTTGAGTTCACTTGTTTTTTTAAATTATCGATATGGTTGGCTTAAGAATTGCTTCTTGCTATTTATCTTCTTTTTGTCCATTCGTTCGTTTTTTTTCTCGTTTCCCGCCTTGTTTTGAATTGCGTATTTTTAAATATTCCGTGAACACCCCCTCTATTGGCTTCCTAGCTGGACCTATTATCCGCATCATTTTACTAGTTGCTTTAGAATTACAATATCCATCACACGATAAACTTGCTCACATAGGATGGAAACCTTAAAATCACATGCTGTCATTGTTTCTGATGGTCGTTATTATCCTGGTCCTTCGTATAAAATGCGTCTTTTATTGTGGCTTATGTTAAGAGTTTTCGGAGTTTTAGTGACTTGAATCGAATGATCTTTGCCGTGATTATCCTTGTGTTGATGCTTCTTGGGATTCATTGTGCTCTTCAGATTTGTGTGTTTCTATTTTTCTTAAAATTTGAAATGTTTGCAGCATGAGTTCTGTGTATTTTACCTGCCTCTGCCCCGTCGAGGGCTCCAGGGAGAGATAGGTTCCGCCCTCTGATAGTGACCCACGCTAACTAAGGGTGTCTATTTCCCTCAAATGTTTTTCTCTACATGCTACGATTCAGGTCGTTCTGGTACCTGGTCTTCAAGTTAACTGCATTTTCCTCTGAAGATAGTTTGGAGGGGACTAAAAAAAACACAACTGCCTTATGGAGATTAAAAATTTTAACTCTTGGTAAAGTCCAGTTTCCATTTTTTGCGCTTTTAAGGGGAAGTCCAAGAGCACTCTGCCTGAACCGCAAGCCGTGGAGAGTCTCTCCTGCGTCGACATCTGGAAAGCTTATAGTTTTACATTTTACGCTTAGATCTATGGCCGGTTTTTAATACAATTTTTATAACATAAAATGGGTTCGTAAAAGACTGTCCTTTCTTCATGGACTCGCTTTGCACACCTGCCAAGAATCTTCTGGAAGAAAATTTGCAAAAATTCACAAATATATGGAAACCAAACAAAATGCTCCTAAATAACCAAAGGGCCGAAGAAGAAATCACAAAGAATATTACAAAATACTCGGAGATGAATCAAATGAAAGTAAATTATGCCAAAAGCTATGAACGCAGTGACGTCAGAGCGTAGAGGGACATTTATAGCGACAAATATCTGTATTAAAAACAAGGAAAGATCTCAAATAAAAAAAACAAAACCGAACTTCCACCTTAAGAAGCTAGAAAAAGTAGAGAAAACAATACGAATCAGAGGAAGAAATAATAAAGCTTAGAGCCGAAATAAATAAAATAGAGATTATAAAAACGGTATAGAAAACCACAAGTTGGTTCTTTGCAAAGATTGGGGGAAAAAAAAACCCTAAAGAGAATGTCGATCTTTTGGTTTTAACAGACCCCTGACCCGGCGAGGTTCAGGCCACAAGTGCCGACGAACCTTCTGTGGGCTCTGGCTTCAAAGTCAAGTCAGAGTTCAAGGGCTTCGCCACGCTCTTTGGATCTGCCCTGCCCACGTGTGCGCCCTCCAGCAGCCTGGGTGGTGGCCTGCCTTTGGGCTCAGTTCTCAAAGCCTGTGGTGTGCTGTTTGGGGACAGAGTCAGGCTTCGCTTCCCCCGCTTCCCACGGCCGTGACAGGCTATGGGATAGCACACGGAGAGCAAGAGTGATGAGACTTTGTCCCACACCCTCGGTACCCACCTCGGCCTTCTGGTCCACGATGAGGCTCCCTCTCCATCAGGGCTGTAGGCACCCGCCCTATAGCCGCGCCAAAGCCACGGCTACGGGATTGCCTGGGGCTGGGGGGAGAGAAGCCAGAAAAATAGCCAGGGTCCCCTGACCCCAGGAGACCCCTTTGTTGCTCAGACCAGGAAGAGGGGGCTTCTCTTGGACTCTCCTGTCTACACCCACTGTTCCCTTCCAGGTTTCGGGGTGCCTTTGAGTCTAGGCTGGGTCAAAAGGAAGGAAAAGTAAATGGTGACCTGCCACCAACTTGGCATCACTTCACATTCGGGCCTCAGTCCCCATCTGCTGACCATTTGCTTTTCCAAGTCCCCAGATACGTTTATAACGGCTGATGCTTCTGTCATTTTCATGGCTGGGTCTGTTACCATCGCCTGTTTTCTGGTCGCGCGTATGCCCCCCACCTTCATGCGTGTCCAGTGGTTTTCAGTGACCCCTGGACTCGAGAACACTGTATATTCCAGAGCCTCGATTTCCTTGTCTCATTTTGCTCTGACCAGATCTTAACACCTTATGCATCAGTTCGCATCGTTCGAGACTTGTTTTCGAGTTTTGTTAAGATCGTAATCCGGGGTCATGTCAGCCTCAGTCTTAATATGCGGCCTCTCTGGGGTCTCTGTCGAGTTAACTGAGTGGTCAGTGGGGGCTCTCCATTCTGCCTGGTGACTCCCAGCCCTCCGCGAGCTCAGGTGACCGCCACACCTACGGCGGCCTGGACTCGCCTTTGTCCTGCTTGTGCAGGTACACGTGGCTGTTCGCCCGAAGACTCAAAGAGACCCTCTCCAGATTTCTGGACCCCTTTTTTTATGTGGATCCCTCCTGGTGCCCCGAGTTCTTCAGCCTCTGTGTCCTCGGCCCAGTGACACTGCCATTCTCTACTGGGGTCCCCTCTCTGTACAAGGGCCCAGTAAATGCCTGACAGCGGGAAGCCGGGTAGATTACAGGGTTCCTGTTATTTATTTAGTTTCTCTGAAGAATCTCATTCCTACACCGCCTGTAGTCCAATGTCTGCAAATAGTCATTTCATACGGGTTTTTTTTTGTTTGTTTTTTGTTTTTTTCCCGTTTTTGACTTGTTCACAGGAGGACTTCTCTGCCGCCGGTGGCTCTGTCATATGCAGCCGTGAGAGTCTGCTTATTTCCATCAGAAGTGTTGAATTATCTGACTGCTCTGACATCGTGTAGATAAAGCTCTAACCTGCTCTTTAAAATATTAAAGCCAAAGGAGGCAGATTCAGAAATTTAACCGGAGTCATTTTTACATGATCGAATCGTATTTTAAGATAAATTCCTGGCATATCCACAGGAAAGTGCCTTTCGAAGATCCGATGAAGCTTTTGAGGAGCACAAAGCTGCCATCTCGTAAGAAACTGCTCCATGATACTATTCGCCTAAGGGACTGAAAAGAAACTTGAATTTCTTATTGTTATTACAAAAGTAACACTTACTCATCCTTGAAAAATTAGACTAAAATGGAAAGTCAAAAAAAAAGAGATAGAGACAGAGAAGAATCACCCATAATCCCCACCATTTAGCGACTGTCACCCCTCAGCATCGTGGCGAATAGACGTGTACACTCTATTATCTATATGTTCACGCACGTACTTTGAAATGAAAATTGACTTGCGCAAACATTATTTTTGAGGCTCCTTAGCAAGATGAAGCAGACGGAAGAAAGAAGAAGAAGCCTCTCGACAGAGCAAATCTGTGTTGACTGCCACCAAAGAGAGGTCATCGGGGATGGCCGGGGAGGGTCCCTCGTCCCGCCTGGGGCCTGGGCGTGTGATGAGGCACAGAGCGAACCAATCCAGGATCGTGTCACCCCCACCCCCACTCCCAGGAAGCTGGAGGCAGACAGGGACACTTAGGGACCATCTGTCCCAATAGTCTATAGAACCCTCTGGATTTGCTCGTTTCGCTTAAAAAAAATAATCATGTGAAGCGGGTTAAAATAAAAAACACACATTCGAGAAAGCCATGTCGCACAGACCCTTTTTAAAAGGCAAGTTACAGAAAGGCAGGATGAGCGCACTCAGACACTTTGGAGAAGGCTGGCTGCTGTGGAGACGTTTAATTATTTAAATGTGACCTTCTTGGCGGCCAGGGCGTTAAGGGAAAACAGTGCGTTTCGAGGCTCTGCTGGGGACTGCAGGACGTCTGGATTTTAGACCAGTGACAATGGGCAGATGCTGTATGTTCAGCAAGACCCGAAGGCCAGCAAGCGGTGGGGACCCAGCACACCCCCGTGTCCGCGAGAGACGCGGGACGTTCACCCCACGCCTTTCACTGTCCCGTCGAGCGACCGAACGCGTGTGCCGCCGACCGACGGAGGAAGCCTTGGTTTTCTGAGCTGGCGCATAGCAGGCTGAGGGCCCGTCGGTCGCAGCAGCTGTTAATTAACCTCTGGGGGAGGGGGCGTTCTCGGGGCTCAGCAGCCTGGTACCTGAGACCCTGGGGTCCCGCACAGCGAAGCGGAGGTTCACGAACGCTTCGTTTTAGCCAAGTCTGCCAGGCACCCCTGGGTGGGCCTGGCCCGCAGCCGGCACGTGGGCGGGGACAGGGAAGACAGGGTGCTGCCATGGGAAGAGGTGACCTCCCTCCTCAGGGATCCATCGTGGGGGCTGAGGGTGACACGGGGGCCTGGCGTGGGGACCGAGGAGCCTTCGCAGGGAGCGGGCTGGGTACAGGGTGCTCCTGAGCCCCAGGCCCGAGCTGGACGGAGCAGCCGAAGAGGGTCGTCTCGTGGCAGGAGGTGCAGAGAGAGGCTGGGGTGGTAGCGGGTGCCACGTGCCCGGCTGGGCCCTCCTCAGGGCCTGGCCTCCCCCTCGGCTGGAAGAAGACGTGGCCTCCCGCCACGGTGAAGTCCAGCGGAACGTGCCGGGGCCTGTCTCCCTGTGAGTCTGTCTGAGCAGTGGGGCCAGGGACTCTAGGGGATGTTTGCTCAGGTCTCTCTGGCAGGACGGGGCTCCCCCCCCCCACCAGCAAGGGGGACCAATGGCTGCACGTGACCATCAGCACGGATCCTGGAGGGGCCGGGTCCGAAAGCCACTGGGCCAAGGTGTCCTTCAAGGAAAGACCATCTGCTCTCCGCCCTAACGTGGGAAAGTGCTGGGCCGGGCCAGACTTGCGGTGGGCGAAGCACCTGTCCACTCACCCGACACGCGTGTCTTCACACCCACCTGGAGGGCAGGCCCGGCGTGGCTCCTGGCCACCATGTCAGCCTGGGAAGCAGCCCTGCTTGTCCTTTCGGCCCCCACCCCCCGCCCGGCACACCCCTTCCTCCCCCAGAAACCCTGGGCCCACGGATGCCCACACCTGCAGGGAAGAGGCCCTGGGGAGGCCCGCGGGGGCCCAGGAAGCAGGCGTGGCTGCTCAGCAGGGGACTTCCAGGTCCCTGGTGCCTGCTGCATGGTCTGGAAGAGGTACAGGCTCCGGGTGGGCATGTCCCCTGGGCCTGCAGTCCCCTCGCGGTGGGGAGGAGCACAGCTGGAGGAAGGCTCCGGAACTGGGCTCCCCGCCCTGTGTGACGGAGGGATGCTGGGGCCGGGGGACGCTAGAGGGGTCACCCTGGGGTCCGGTCTGGGCTGGGGGAGGGTGGTGGCTCCTTCACCAGGATGGGGCTTTGTAGGAAGCGGCCGGGTGCGAGCCGTGCAGGTTTGCCCGGTGTCACTGCAAGTATTGGTTACCTGGCGCGATATTCCGTCAGGCGGACGATGCCGCACACCGGCCAACGCACACCGGCCACCGCCCACCGGCCACCGCCCCGTCGCCCCTGACTCGGAGAAGGACGGGGTGTGAGGGCAGGCGTCCGCAGTCAGCAGACGTGGCCCGGGTGTCCTCGCCCTTCTATCATTATGAAAGCCACGCTCCCGGGGATCACCCCTGGGTGTGGAGCCCTGAGTTCAGGGGTTGCCTTTTGCTCCTTGTGGCCAAGTGTGGCCCAGGCTGCGGGCCCCGCGTAGAAGCCGCTTGGGCTGGGAAGGGCACAGAGTATGCGGGAGCCGGGGGTCAGGCCCGGGGCCTGGCTCTGTCCCCCAGCGCCTGGCGGGGTGACGCCACGGCCCCACCCTGCGCCTCGGGGCCGAGGCTCTGAGGATGCTGGACTCAGAGTCCCCCTCACGGAGACGGGGCTAACGACAGACAAAAGAACAAGGCTCGGGTGACGTCGGGCCTAGACCCAACGAGGAAGCCAGGTTGAGCCCCCTGGACGAGAGGCCGCCCCTGTTTTAAGCTCTGTGTTTTCTCCCATCCCCAGGGTACCCCCGAACCCCCGCCTGGCTGGGCTGCCGCTGTGAGGGGTCAGATGCAAGGACGCAGAGGACGACACGGGCTCACCCCCCACCCGCCACCCGCCCCTCTGCCGTCACGTGTCCACCCGCCAGGCGGAGGCCCACAATGCGGCTTTGTGAGGCAGCTGGCTCCGAGCACACGCGTGTCTGGGGCAGCCCGGGCGGGCGGCGGTGCCAGCCCTGGGGGCCCACGAATCCGGGCTGGGGAGGGAGGCGCGCCCCGCCCGCCCCCCAGGGCTGGGGCTGCGCCGTCCAGGAAACACGTGGGCTGGCCCGGGACCTTCAGCCCCCCGACTAGGAGGGCCTGCGGGGCGCCCTGGCACCCACGGGCCTCTCTGGGCTGCATCAGTCACCAGGGTGTCCAGCAGAGCCCGCTAGTGTCAGGTGACCCGGTCAGTTTGTAAAGCTTTTCATGTAAGTTTGGTGCAGACGTAAAACACCCTTTTTCAGTGGAATGATTATGGCCGATAGGGGTTGTTTGGTGACGATGCCCTTCATTGACAGAATCGAAAGCTGGCAACTCTATCGTTAGCCTCTTAGAAAAAGTGGTTCGGGAAGCCGCCAAGCGCCGACCCCACGGTGCCGGCTGGGGCCACGTGGCAGAGCATCTGGCGGGTGGCGGGGGGGTGGCCCTGGTGCGTGAGCAGCGCTGGCCCCGCACGCTGGCACCGGGCAGGGCGGGGTCCTCCCGGCCCGCGGCCTTCTCCCCTCCGGACCAGGTCCTGCTGGTCCCTGCCCGTCCCTGCCCGTCCTTCCTCGTCCCCACACAGCGGGCTCCCGCCGGCCGTCACGGCCAGGGGCGAGGGGACACCCTCTGCGGCCCTGGGCGGTAGGACCCCGGCTGTGGGAGCAGTGTGGGCATGGCATCTGCTCTGCGTGGACAGGAGGGGACAGCCTTCTGGGACCCTGCAGCCACACGGCACCCCAGGGACCACACGGTCCTCCAACCGCCCGGGGGACTTCATCAGGCAGGTCCATCTGGAGGGAGCGGCCGGGGACGGGGTTCTCCGGGAATAAGCCTGGCAGGAAGATGGCTTTGCGGTCACCGGTCACTGGTCCCCGAGACGTCCGCCTCGGCGCCCCGCTCCGAGTGCGTGGGCGGGTGTCAGACTCAGCCGAGGAAGAGACCAGCTCAGATACGCTCATCCCTCTGCCTCGTCCTGCTTCCTTCCTCGGCCTCATGCTCCCGAGCATTCGGTGACAGCCCCGCGCCGGGACCTCCGCCCAGCGGGGTGTGGTCCCCAGGCTGAGCTTCCGCTGAGCTGGCTTTTCCTTGTTCCCCAGAGAGGGGAAGGCACGGCCCCTGGGGCGGCCGCCCCAGAACCTGGAAGCCACGGGAGGTGGCCAAGGGGACACATGCCATCGCTCTGAGCCAGTGTCCTCATCTCAGCAGTGGGGACTCAGGGGAGAAAAACTCACGCACGAAGCACCGAACGATGATCCCAGGGCAGGAGAGTGTCCGGGCCCCCCGTGGGGGGGCGGGACACGGCCGGGCCAGAGGGGAGACAGGCTGTGGACCCACCGCAAGGTGGCCGGGCCCCGAGCTGGAGTGGCCTGGCCGCCGCTGGGGGAGGGGACCCTGCTGGTCCCAGGGCCAGAGTGGAGATGACACAGGCCTGTTTCTGGGCTTTGCCGCTGTGGGGCCGAGTGGGGAGGCTCCCTACTGAGGCACCCCGGGAAGCCGAGACCTGGGCAGAGACGGGACTGGGGGGCGGGAAGGAGACGAAGAAGGGGGTGCGGGGCAAGCGGCTGGCTGGACTGCTGGGCTGAGAGCAGCTAGTGGAACGGGGGTGCGGTCCAGTCCCGGATCTCAGACGAGGCCACTGAGGCCGGAGAGGCCGACACTTGTCCCCAAAGCCCAAAGCGCCTTCAGGAGTGCTGAGAGGCTGCATTCGATGGAAAAAGCATAACCTTTAAATAGATTCAACCTAAAATAGAGCCTACTATCGAAGCGACAGATGCTTAATTTCTCAAAATATTTCTGTCCTTATGCTGGGCCAGGTCACCTTGGTTTCACGGGGGATTTTTTGTGGTTGTCGTAGAGCAGAAAGAGCCACACCCCACACGCGTCGTGACCGTGCTGGCACTGGCCCCTCAGCCCAGAGAAGTCACCATGGCCGGGCGCGGGGCTGTGCCAACAACCCGGAGCCCTCACGCCCAGCCCCACCGAGCCGGGAGAGGGGCCTCGTCTGGCGGGAAGGCGGATGGGGCAGGTGTCCTCGGCCTCCTCCGAAGTTGGCATTCGGAACCACTGGCCCCCAAACCCCTCGGCGGGAGGAAGAACCGTCGCCGTGGTGATCAGTGGCCGGTGCTCACACAGGTGTCTGTGCAAGGCAGAGCAGACCGCGGGGCGGGGGGCTCAGGTTCTTCCCCACCCCCCACCCTGAACAGCTGAGAGCAGACGAGACCCGGGAGGGCATGTGACAAAGCCACCCGCACGAGACATCCGTATACCTGGAGCGTCACGTGGGTTTTCTGTGCTGTTCATGAGGCTTCTGTTTACTCTTTAAAAGGCATTTCGGTCGCTGCTGCCTACGAGTGTGGCTCGCCACCCCCCTTCCCTGAGCACAGTGTGAGAGCTAAACTCTGTGGCCCCGACCCGGCCCCTCCTAATTCCAGCCCCGCTGCTCATGTGAGCGGCAGAAGGCGACAGGAGGGGTCCTGAGGGAGCGGGGACACGTGCAGAGGCCCCGACAGGGCTGGCGAGCAGGTCGTGGGCTGTGGGCGAGACAGTGGTGACAGGGAGTAGGAGGCCGCTGCCCGGAGCTCGCCCGGCGGGGTCCCCGCTGGGCACAGGGCCGCCCGCCCCCGGAGACGTGGCCTGTACTGTCCCTCTTCTCTGGCTGGTATTTATCGGGAGGATGCTCGGGTGACAGTTCAGGGCTGCACCCCGCCGTTTATGACGAGGGGGCGAGGGCTACGCGGTCCCCTGCACCTGCCGTGGGAGGCCACCGGCCTCTGTCCGCACAGCCCTTCCCCCGCTCTAAAGCACCATCCCGCCCCTTACCCCAGTGTCTCCTTGCGGAGGTGACCCAGGTCACACCTCATTTTACAGACGGGAGACTGAGCCCCAGGGGTCACAGGGCCGTGCCCGCTGCACACCCGGGGTCACGGAGGTGCCACGGGGGTGGGGGGCATCCTGCCAGGGGCCTGTGGCAGGGCTTTGTGCTTGGGGCTCTGCCAGTTGCCGCGGTGACGGGTTGAGTGGCCACCTCGCCCCGAGGCTGTCCGCTTCCGCGGGAGGTGATCTCTGTCTCCAGGAGTGTGTGTGTGACCGCGGCCACCCTGCCCGGCACCTCGTCCCTCTTCCCTGGGCCCAGTGGACACCGGTGACGCTCGGCCCCACAGGGGCACCGACTCCCCGCTCCCAGCCGCCTCGGTGCCCGGCGTCAGGACGCGGAGCACCCCCTTCCTGCTTCGCCGACGGGTTCTGTGTCATGCGTGGACGGACCGGAACCCGTTAACCCAGCCGGCTGCGAACAACGAACCCGTGAGGAATGGTCCAGACGCCCCTCACGTGGCCCGGGGAGGGTGTTTGCGGGGGACGCTCGGGGCGGCGCGGCTGGAGATGGGCGTGAGCGTTTCCGAGTCCGGCGAGCACGTTGCCGTCCGCGGTTGCCCGCCACGCTCCGGGCCTGGACGTGGGCTTTTTCCTGTCACCAAGGCCCCACGGCGGGCTTTTCCCGTCCTCGTCCTACAGACCGACGAGGAGAGCAGAGCTCAGAGCAACGTGGGCATTTGCCAGGTCACCGTCCAGCCTGGCGACGCCGGGCCGTCCCTGTGGTCACGCGGGCCCAGGGACCCGGGGCTGCTTCCTCCTGCCGTGGGCCAGCCTCCGCCGGGGAGGAGCCGCCCCTCCTGGGGCCTGGGCACCTGCAGGCCTCCTGCCGAGGCCGTCCGCCTGGACGCTGTCCCCGGCCTGGCAGGCTCTGCCTGAGCGTCGCCTGCTCGGAGGGCCCTCTGCCAGCTGCCAGGCCGCCTTCTTCCCGGCCGATGCACGACTCGAGGTGCTGCCCTCCGGCCTCCGCTTCCGTGCTCTGGTCCTGTCGCTGCCTGGCTGAGCCGAGAGGCCCCCAGACCAGGCCCCTGCCTGACACAGAGCCGGGGCAGGGCTCAGGAGGCCTGGCTGGGGGACAGTGGGGACGCTGGGGGACAGTGGGGTGCTGGGGGACAGTGAGGATGGCTGGGGACAGTAGGTCAGGCTGGGGGACAGTGGGTCGGGCTGGGGACCCAGTGGGGATGGCTGAGGACAGTAGGTCAGGCTGGGGGACAATGCGAGATACTAAGGAGACAATGGAAAGAGACTAGAAGAGACAGAAATGAGGAGACACACCTAGAGAGTGAGAAGTAAGTGCCTAGAGAGACAGAGAGTAAAGTACTAGAGACAATGCAGGGGTTTCCACTAAGTACAATGATAGAGGAATACTAGAGGGAACAGTAAAATTACTTCTAGGGAGACAATAGGAGATGCTAAAGAGACAATGAAAGGAGTACTAAGTACAAATGAGATAACTACAAGGAGAGACAATGAGTATTATAAGAGTACAAGTAAAGGATAAGCTAGAGACAATGCAAAGGCTAGAGAGCACAGATAAAGAGAGATAACTAGAGACAATAAGTCAAACTGAAAGAGACAGTAATGAAGATACTGAGAGAGACAGTGGAAATACTAGGGAACAAATGGGGAACACTAAGTACAAGTAAGTGCTAGGGAGACAAAAAAGAAATGAGAGTGCTAGGGAACAATGAGATAAGCTAGAGACAAAAATACAAAGAACACTAAGGCTGAAATAAAGAGAGTACTAAGACAAATGAAAATAACTTCAAGGCAATAGGAATACTTCTTGGGGACAGTACGGTGCTGGGGGACAGTGGGGCTGGCTGGGGACAGTGGGGACAGGCCGGGCCAGCTTAGGAACCCCCGGTGAGGGGGACCTGGCCTCATCTGCATCACAGATGAGGGGGCTCCCAGGACCGCCTCCTGCATTTGCATGACAGAAGCGATCACCCAAAGCCTCAGAGCCACCGCTCTGGTGGCTTTGTGGAGAGTCCCTGCAATGCTCCGCAAGCCTTGGGAAATGGTCCCCAGCACAGGTCATCCCGGGCTCCACAGCCACCCGGCTGACAAAAGCCACATTGTGCGGCCGGCGGCAGCTGCCAGCATCTGTTCCCTGCGCTGCCTCCCAGGAGCCTCGAGGCTCAGCCGTGCAAACGCCGCCCTGGCTAGGGACACGGCCAAGGCCGCAGACCGCACCCTGAACACGGCCGGGGACAGAAAAATGCGCTTCCCCGGTGCACCTGGTGACTCACGGTGACCCGGGACTTGAAAAAGGGAAGAACAGCACCGTGGCCCACACGCCTGCGGCTTAGGCGCCCCCAAAGCCCCAGCACGCGCAAGCGATGGTGGACGTTGGCCGTTAGCGCCGGCCGCCAGGTTTGGGGGCGTTTCGTTACGCAGCACGCGCTGACGAACAGCGAGCGGCTAACGATGGCCGTCAGGACAAGGACAGAGGGAAAGGTGACAGAGAAACGACGCTTTTCCCGGAGAGAACGGAGTGAAGTGTCCACGATTTTTACTTTTTAAGCATGTCGGGGTTTTTCGAAGTAAATAACGTTACAATCAGGGAGCGGTCGAAACGTGGCATTCGGAGTGTGGCGGAGGAGCCAGCCGGGGACATTGACAGAGCCATTCGCCGTGGGAAGGGGACCCCCAGGTCAGGCAGAAGGGCAGAACGACAGCCCTCGCCCAGCCATCAGAGGGGGCTCCGGGGAGGCGGAGGGCTCGCCACTCGGGGCCCCCGAGGGAAGCCACCAGGCAGCCGTGAGCACCGGGGACCCTCGAGTCGGCCCCTCAGGCGAACACAGACCACATCGAATCCCCCGAGGCTCACTTAGCTCGCCCGCAGGGTCCAGACCTCAGTGGGATTTCTCTCCCCGGGATTGAGAGAGGCCACTTTCCTTTGGTCACGCTCCGGGACAGTCGCTCCCTGGGTCGGAGGCCCACGTTTGCTCCAGTTACGGAAGCCGGCGCCTCTTATGACCGGGCGTCGCGAGTCCCGAAGCATCTCTGCCCCCGCGTCCCGAGCTGGGAGGGGTGTCAAGAAACGTGTGGTCATTTACAAAGAATGGAACAGAACCACAACGACGTTTAAAGCCGCCTTGCGACACGGCAATGGTTTCTGCCTCGGAGGGCGAGGTCCGGGCGAGGTCGGTCCCAGCCGCCCCACAGGCCTCCCGGGGAGGGAGGGCAGTCCCCGCTCTGTCTGGACCTCTCCATGCTGATGGCACACGGCGAAGTGTGCGTGAGCACCAGCGTGGCTCGTCCCCGGGCCGGCCAGGGGCGTCTGCGGCCCAGTCCTGGAGTCCAGCCCTCTCGGTCCAGGACTTACCGCTTCATAGCGACACCTAGGCAGATAAAGGTCCTTAAGGGAACACTTCAAGGGGACAACAGGATGTGGCTAGAAAACACCCCCATTCACTGGGCACCTCTGTCCCGAGGGGCTGCAGGGCCGAGGCGCTGGGCACGGGGGCGGTGGCGAGGAGCCTTGTCTGGTGACTGACCCCTGGGCTGGCCCAGAACCCAGGGCGTCTTTTGATCCCTGGAGAGGGGCCTTCGGAGGGCCCGCCTCGCGGTCACTCACCGGACCGGATGCAGACCGCTCACAGGCGGGGAGTCAGCTGTTCCAGAAGGGGCTATTTCTGGACTTTAGGGCAGGGACTCATGGTCGGAGGTGGCAGCCTCCTGGTCACTCTCGAGTTATCGGCAATGCGGTTAACACGGATTCCTTCTCGATGCTTCCCTTGCTTCTCCTTGGGGGGAAAATATCAGTGGCCCCCGGCATGTGGCTCCGGGCTTTGCCCACGAGAGAAGTTTCACTGTCAAGGCCAACACCAAATACAATGCCGAAGCGGGGAGCCCCAGTTCAAAGAACCTCCAGGAGAAAGAAGCAGCTCGGTCTACGTTTTGAAAATGTTTTACGCCAAGAGGTTTAAGTATAAAATCAGGCCTCGTGTGCTTCTCCGCAGAAGCCCAAAGCCCAGAAAATGACTGAGCGTAAGGGGACGTCAGGGGTGGATGGATGGTCCCCCGGAGGTGACAGCAGACACCGTGTGGCCGTCCACAGCTCGCCTGACAGCGAGTGGCACGACCCCGCCTCCCTGCCCGTGGTTTGGTGACACCGAAGTGACACGGTCTGGTGCTCCTGCCCCGCGGGCCAGCCCTGGCCACGTGCTCCATGCAGAAGGAAGCCGGGACCCCGCATCGTCCACGCTGGGGAGACGGGGCCTCCGCGACAGCCCGAGCGGGCCTCGCGTGCGCGTGCGTCGCGGACCCGGTCACCGCCTCTCCCGTCCCTCCACGGCTCGGCCGCAGGAGCGTTTCTGGTTTTAATCTTCCCCCACGTCAACATGCGCCAGATGTGAAGTCATCTGGGGCCTGATGGGTTACTTTGCGCTGAGGACCCCCGGAGGGGGACAAGGAAACAGGATTTCTTACTGCACCCCCATGTCACACAGCCGAGAATGGCTCGACCACCTCTCCATGCATCAGTCGGTGGTGAATGCGATGAGGCCTCTGAGCAGAAGTTCACCGGACCGTCCAGGTCTGAAGGGGTCACTCTCGAGGGCCGCGGATGCTCGGGGGTTGACGCTGTGTTTGTTTCATTCATTTATGTATTTATTTATTATTACGTATTTTATTAAATTTATCGGAGTGACATCGTTTAATAAACTCAGATTAATCAGGTTAACGAAGTCCTATTTAGTATGAATGGTTCTTTACGATATTGTGAGCAAGTCAGGGGACAGGCGGAAGCGGGCGGGGGAGGGGAGGGAGACTCGGGAGCTTACGAGGGACCCCGGGCCGGGTGACGAGGACGCTGCTGTCCTCTGCAAGTGGAAGGCGCCGAGCATCAGGACATCGCGGTAGCTGGTCCTGGGTGAACCCGGCCACCCTCGGCCCGGCTCCAGGCCACAGCTTGTGAGCAGATGCGGGACGTAGAAGCGGCAGCTCCCCTGGGGAGGAGGGGGGACAATGCGCAGAGAATCCCCTGCGGGTCCCCGCGGCCCGGCTGCCACCAGGAAGCCAGGTAGACCCCGAACCATCATGGCTCAAACACGGGGACGGTTCGAGAGAGGGCTCGCGGCCAGATTTCTGGGTGCCAGGCTCTTCCGTTTGCTGGCGCCACCATCGCCTGGGGCTGCGTCTTCATGGCATCCGGCTGACGCGGGGAAAAGCCCGGATGCGGGAGCAGCCCGCGGCCCCTCGGGCCGTAGTCCCAGCCGGGACTCAGGCCCCTGGTTACACCTGAGCACACAGGTGCGTGGGGAGTGTGGGCCGTCGCTGCCGCGGAAAGCGGGGATGGACTTCGCGGGCGCGTGAGCGCGCTCAGGCTGCTGTGACACGTCACGGACGGGAGGCTGATGAACCCCAGGCCTTTGCTTCTCGGCGTCCGCGGGGCTGGAAGTCCAAGGTCGCGGCCGGTTGCGTGTCTGGCGAGGGCAGCTTTCTGGTCGCCGGAGTTCTGGGGGGCTGGGGGGCTCCTTTATGAGGGTGCTAATCCCGCTCACCTGGGCTCTATCCTCATGACCTAATTACCCGTCTAGACTCCACGCCGTAACACCCTCACATCGTTGGCCCCCAAGGAGGGTGTCCCCAGGTGCCTCCTTGGGGACACAGCATGGCCAGAAATAAACCATCGGGATTTGCAGGCAACACCGCCCGGCCTCTTCTACCTCACCTCCTCAGGAAGTGTCCCCACAGCTTCTGACCCGGCCCAGCCGGGCCCGGTGGCCCTCGGTGCCGCCCCTTCCCTTCCGTCTCGATGCTTCTGGGGCTCGCCTCCCTCTTTCTTGGTTAATATTGTCTTTTTGGTGAAGTATTAGCTCTGGAACCTTCCGACCATGAAAAGGGATGCATGGAAGGGAGATTTTTTCCGAGAGCTCGCGCATTTAAACGTACAGTTGACCTTTGAATAATGTGGGGGTTAGGGCTGCTGACCCTCTACACGGTCAAAAACCTGGGTATAACTGACTCCCTAAAAGATTAACCACTAATAGCCTGCTGTTGGCCAGAAGCCTGACTAATCTCAGCAACAGTCGAGTAAGACTTTTTTTTTTTATGCCGACAGCACCTAATCTTCCTAGGCGGTCTCCCATCCAAGTACTAACCAGGCCCGACCCTGCTCAGCTTCCGAGATCAGACGGGATCGGGCTTGTTCAGGGTGGCGTGGCCACAGACAAGACTTATTTTGTATGTTACACACATTATATACCGTAGTTTCGTGACAAAGGAAGCTAAAGGAAATGTTACTATGAAAATCATAAGAGAAAATCCATTTACAGTCCGCATAAACGGACTCGGGCCGGTATGTCCCGCGCTGCCCAGGGCCAGGTGGCCTTGGTTCCACCTGGGCTGGGTGCAGGAGGGACAGAGACCCCCCCTCCGGTGTCTTGCTTCTGCCCGCCCCCTGCCTCTCTCTGGCGACCTGCTTCTGAACGGGACATCTTTTGTCCCCAGTACTCAGAACCGCAAGGCCATGTGCCTCGGGGTAGGGCCGTGCGTTCCCGCTGCGCTGGCCTCTGTGGCCTCCTGGACACCCGTTCTTCAGCTGGGGGAGACTAGACCGTCCTTGGATGAACTCACGGATGGTCACCTCGGTTACCTGCGTCCTCTCTGGTCACTCCTTGGCGGGGGGGTCCTGTTGTTATTTCCTCCGCGGACTTTCTGGATGGTTCTCTCAGTTTTGTTGTTTTCTGTATTTCCCATTTTTGGTTCTTTTTGGTTCCGCTTTCACTGAGATATCCTCAGTGTGCTCGCCCAATTCCTCTCTTGAGGATTTTTTTCCCCTGCCTTATTTTAAGTTTCCGAGAACGCTCTTGGTTTGTTCTCTGAATTTGTCTGCGTGTGCCCCTTCTCGGGTAGCTTTTAATTTCCCTGACGGCATCACGCATGGTTATGTTGTGTACTTCTGTGCAGTGTGTTTCCTCCAAGCTGCTTCTAAAAAAAATCTCTGGGGCTTTAGATTTCATGACATGGGCTTTCCCGAGATGCCAGGGCGGCTGTGGCTGCCTATGAGGATAGAAGCCCCGCACGCGTGCCTGGGGCTCGCTCACTGCGGCCTTCCCTCTAGGGCGATCTGGCTGATTAGTGAGGGAACCGCAGGTGTCAGAATGTTCAGGTGTCCACATGGACCCCGTGTGTCCGACGTGCCGGGAAACAGCCTTCTAAAGGGATCTGGGGGTGGGCTCCGGATGTTCATTTAATCGCCCTGTCCCCATTACGGGACCTCTGCCCTTAATTGTGTGTGGTGTCTCCAAGCCCAAGATGCTTCTTTGACCTTCTCTGGACAATACACACACAGTCCTGTCAGGATGGGGCAGGGTGCATAGGGTGACAGAGGGAAGCTGGGCATCTGAGTGCTTCACAGGCGGACTTTTAGCCAATTACTATCTTAGACTCCCATCCTCAACACATCCAGAGGTACCTAGTGCCGCCCGTTCGTGAACCTTCTGGAGATTCCGCAGTTTGTTCTTGGCTCCCCTTCCTGGCCACCATTTCAGGGTTCCGTTCCCTCCGTCTGCTGAGCATGTGAGCTCCAAAAAGGTGTGTGGCCGCTCGTCTCTCCCTCGTCTCCCCGTCCTTGCCCAAGTCCACCTCACGACAAACTGTCATGTCAGGAGGCTGCAGAGGTCAGTCAGCCCATGCCGAGACTCTAGCACCTTCGTCAGGAGCCCCGGCCACCTTTCCGGTCCAGCCTCGACCTCCCCAGCCACACCCCCAAGCACCTGCTCTCACCTGATCTTTATTGTTTATTCTGTTGCTTCCGACGCTTGGTCCCACTCGCCCTCATGCATACAGAAGCCACCTCTGTCAAATCCTCTTTAGCAAGGAAAATAGAGACCTGCAGCTAAATCGAGGTTTTTCCGGGGAACAGAACTGTATCTGCCTGGAGATGCTGCCACGTGGGGTTGTGACAAAGGCTTCTAGGCCCGATTCCATTGCAATCATCGAATGCTTGAGAAACCAGCCAGGCCCGAGGCCTGTTTCGGGCTGTGGACGGGGGTGGGGTGTGCATCAGCATGGGGATCCTTGGCCCAGTGGCCGCCTCTCACCCAGGGCGGGTGTCTCGTCCACGGCCGTCTCCCAGTGCATACTCATACTGGACGGATGCCGACCAGTGTGTGTTCAGGTCGAGGTGACCCAGCTGGAGAGGTGACCGGGAGGGGATGGGTGACTGGTAAGTCTGTGTAGGGCCAGCTCCATTCTTAATGACGGGCCTGATTGTGACATGTGGTGGGACTGGAGGCTCGCTGTGAATCATTATTTGGTGGGAACACAATCTCTTAAATGTCATCAATACAAGACTGCCTGGAAGAATGATTACTTCCTGTCAACAGGAGACCCCCTTGGAGGGACGTGATCTGTCGCAGGACGAAGGGAAGTCTTCCCAGACGACACCGGCTTCATCAGTGAGAGGGGACTTTAGGCTTTTAGGTCTAAGACCAGGGCGCTCAGCCATCCAGGCGTTTATTGTCCACCATAACGTGCAACTCAGAATGCTTGTCTCAGGTCCTCTCGTCTTACCTGGAAAGTGTTTTTTTTCTACCCAGCCCCCACATCAACTCGGTGAGAAATGGCCTTTCCTAATTCCGGGCGCAGGCTGACTTCGCCCCAGCGCCCCTCCTCTGGGGTCCACAGGGGCGCGCGCCCTGGCTGCCCTCACTGTCCAGGCTCCCGCTCGTGCGGCCGGCACGTTCGAACGCGCATCGCGGCGAGCGGACCGGGGCGGTCTCCCGGGTCCGGGACGCACTCGGCCCCCGGGCGGTAGGAAGTTACGCACGGGCCACCCGGGTGATGGCACAGGGCTGGACAGGAGCGGTGGGGGCGGCGCGGGCGAGAGCGAGGGCGCCGGTGAGCGTCAAGGCCAAGTTGGCGGGACGAGGAGACCGCGAGCGTTTCCTCCCGGAGGCCCGGACGCTCGGTGGGCGGGTGGGTGGGTGGGACGCGGTGGGCGCGGTCCTCGCAGCGGGTGGCGTTTGAAGCCTCCGCGACCGCGGCGGGAGGCCTGGGCGCGGAGGGGGAGGAAGGGGCCCCGCGTTCCCGAGCGGCCGCCCCAGCACGTAGCTCGCTCCCGCGAGCACGGGACGGCGGTGGGCACGACGCCCACGCTGCCAGGGTCCCCGCCAGCCCGGGGCCAGTCGCGGAGCTCGCGGTGCTTCCCACGGGAGCGGCCCCGCCCCGGGCGTGACCCCGCTTCCGGCCGAGCGGCGCCGAGGGCCCGGAGCGCAGCAGGGAAAGACCGCGAGGGGCCAGCGGCCTGAGTCCCGGGGCGCGGCCGCCCCGGAGCCCGACTGTGTGGGCGCGGCCGACGGTCCTGCGCCGGGCCGGAGCGGACACGCCTCCCCGCGGCGCAAATCTCGCTCGCGGGGGGGAGGAGAAGCGCAGGCGAGCCCCGCCGGAGCGCACCCACCCCGGCGGCTTCGGGCGCAGCCGAGGGTACAAAGGGGCGCCCTCCCTCCCCCGCGCTCGCCTCCACGCCGGGGCTCGAGGCTGTCACCGTACAAAGGTCTGGCAGGAAGATGCCCAGCGGGGACCCCGCGGCGGGGGAGGGCGCGCAGCGGCCCCGCCCCGGCCCGCCGCCCTCGGACGACGTGCGTCCTCGTGCCCGACCCTCAGCTCCCATTTCCGCCCCGCCTCCCGCGGGCCACGGGGCACGCCCATTGGCGCGCGCGGGACCCGAGGCCGAGGCCGCCTCTCCTGAGGTCCGGATTGGTCCGGCCGCGCGCCCACGGACCAATGGCGCCCGGCCCTGTCCTGGCCCACGCCCCCTCCCGAGGCGCGGGCGCGCGGCCGCTCCATCCTGCCGGTGCGCGCTCCGGGGTCCCCGCCCCCTCCGCGCGCGCGCAGCCCGCCGCGGCCGCCGCCGCCGCCTGTAACCTGCGCCGCCAGGATGTGGCTGGGGGCTGACGTCGGGTCCAGATGTGGCCCCGGCCCCGCCCACCCCCGGGGCCGGGCCGCCCACACCGAGCCGCGGCGCGCGCGGCTGCTGTCCCGCCTGCCACAATGCACGGCGAGGCTGCGGCCGCGACTTGGCGCGGTCGTCCCTAACGTCGCCGCTCGGCATCCTTAGGACGGGCCGCCCCTGAGACCCCCCTCGGGGACCCCGTTCGTCCGCACCCTCCCATGCGCTCACTCTTCGGTGCCCGGCCGGGCGGGCGCCTCGCGGACGCGGAGCCGCGCGGGTGACGGCGGAGGCGGCCGCACGCCCAGCCCAGCCCGCGGAGAGGGCGCGCCGCGCTCCCGCCCCCCGCCCGCTCCCCGGAGGCCGTGGGTGCGGATGCGCCGCTGACGCCGCGCAGCGCCGAGCAGTGCCGCCGGCCCGCCGGCCGGAGCCCGCAGCATGGCAGCCGCCGCCTATGTGGACCACTTCGCCGCCGAGTGCCTCGTGTCCATGTCGAGCCGCGCGGTCGTGCACGGGCCGCGGGAGGGGCCGGAGTCCGGACCCGAGGGCGCGGCCACCGCCGTGGCCGCCACGCTGCCCCGCGTCGAGGAGCGCCGCGACGGCAAGGACAGCGCCTCGCTCTTCGTGGTGGCGCGGATCCTAGCGGACCTCAACCAGCAGGCGCCGGCGCCCGCCCCGGCGGAGCGCAGAGAGGGCGCCGCGGCCCGGAAGGCGAGGACCCCCTGCCGCCTGCCTCCCGCGCCGCCCGCCGGCCCCGAGCGCGCTTCCCCCGGCGGCGAAGGAGCCGCCGCCGCCGCGCCCCTCAGCCCCGCGTGGAGCGAGCCCGAGGCGGGGCTGGAGCCCGAGCAGGAGCCGGGGCCCGCGGGGAGCGGCGAGCCCGGCCTCAGACAAAGGGGCCGGCGGGGCCGAAGTCGCGCCGACCTCGAGTCCCCGCAGAGAAAGCACAAGTGCCACTACGCGGGCTGCGAGAAAGTTTACGGGAAATCCTCGCACCTCAAGGCGCACCTGAGAACTCACACAGGTCAGTGGGGCGGCCGGGGCGCCCCGGGCGCGCGGACCGGGGTCAATGCCAGCCGCCGGGCCACGCCCCCGGAGCCGCCCGCGGGGGCGCCAGAGCGGCCGGGCCGGGTACGGCCGGGGCCTCGCCCCTTCCCCCCGCCGCTCGGTCCTGCGGGCGGCCCCGCGCGAGGCGGGTCCCGGCGCTCGGAGCCGGCGCCCGCCAGGCGACCGCGCCCCCGCCGGCACGCCCCCTCCCCGGGCGCGCTCGGGCGGGGCCGCGGGGGCGGATGTCGTCATCTGGGTCGGGGGCGGGGACCCCGCCCAGGCCTGGGGAGGGGGGAGGCGCGGCGCGGGCAGGTGCGGGCGAGTTGGGTGAGGGCCCCGGGGACCGATCGCGGAGCTGCGTGGCCGGGGTACCCGGGAGCGGCGTGGGACGGGGTGGCCTTGCCCCGCCCCTCCCCCGCCGGCCGGGCGCGCGCTCGGAGGGGCGGGCCCGGCCCGGGCGCGCGGCGGGCGAAGTTCACGCGGGGACAGGGCTCCCTCCAGCCACTCGGCACATTCTTCGCTCTCCTCTTCCTGTAATTTTTCCTGCGCTCTAAGGTTTAATTTGTCGAAACCAGAGCCAGAGAGGCAGGGACGCGGGGGGCGGTCCGGGTTCCCAGTCCGCTGCTCTTTGTGGGGGCCCCGCCCATCCGGCCGGCGGGGGCGCGCCCGACCCCTGGGGCTCTGCGGTGGGGCGGCGCTTTCTCCTGAAAGCCGTGCGCTGCCCACCGCCCGTGGTCCCGCGCCGCCTCCTCGCGGCCCCGCGCTCACCTGCCGCGCGGGCCGGATGCGGGCAGCGGGCACCTGCACGCGGGTGGGCGGCCGGGGCCGGCAGTCCGGGGACCGCGCGCCGCCGCGCGCCCTCCGACCCCGGGGAAGCACTTCCCATCGCGCGCGCCCGCGACCTGGGAGTTGATGCATCTGCGGTTAGTGGCTGTTTAAACACTGAAGTGGAAACATTTTAAGGGGTGGCTGCCTTCCTCTCCCCGTTCGGTCTAAGGAATCGCGCATCTCCTCTGGGCTCACGCGAACTTTTCGGTGACATCTAACTCTTCCACATTGGTCGCCAATTCAAAACCTGTGTGTTTAGGCCATGTCCTCCTTACCGAAGGTTTTGCCCTCTCGTTCGTAAAATAGTTCACAAGGTGATTCAAAGACTGGTTTCGAAAACTACAGCGCCTGCGAGACCCTAGAGCCGAAAGGCTGGTTTCCGTCGGGAGAAATTGGTCCTGAGCAGGTCCCGGGTCTGCAGGCGTCGAGGACCGCGGACCCCGGTCTCATGCTGTGGCGGGCGGTGGGGTCCAGGGCGAAGGCAGGGCCAGTTCTAGGCATTCGGGGTCGGAATTAAGGGTGTGCGGCCCCAGACGGGAGGTGGGGTTTGCGTAGGGGTGTTGCTTGGGAACGTCCCTGCAGGGGTGGGTGTGGTCGTGAGGGGAGGGGCCGGGCTAGGTTTGGAGCCCAGTGGACCCCGAGTGCGGGGGGCGGGGGCCGCGCTTGGGGCGTGGCTGGTGTTGAGCGCGGCTTTGCGGGGCGAGGCCGGTACTGGGCGGGCGGCTTAATGATTGGAAAACCTTTCTGCAGCCAGTGTCTCGGTGGCCTCCCACCCGGCAGCGCCCGGTGGCCCGGTCCTCGTTGCGGAGGGGTGGCCGAGGGCGGGGCTCTTCATCGTGAGCGGGGCGGGCACTGGGTCGGCTCCCCACCCGCTCCCGTCCAGGCTCTGTGGACCCTGAACCGGCCCCTCGTCTAGCGGGTTGGGGCAGGGTCTCCGGGGAGCCTGGAAAGCCAAAGTGGGCCGACGAGAAGGGAACCCACACTCTGCCTGAGGGGTGCTACGTCTATTATCAGTGGGGGGAGCCTGCCCCGTCGCCCGTGTGGGCAGAAGCTCAAGGCCCCAGCTCCAGGGCGGGTGCGAACTTCCCTTGGGGGCCCTTGGAAATGCAGGGTCCCGGGTCCCGGATACCGACCTTGGCCGAGCATTGCGGTTTAAGTGGTGCCAGGTGAAACATTCTGAATGGAGAGGCCGCCCCTGACCAGGGCGCCTCCGGAAGTGGCCGCGCGTCCCCAGCCCGCGCGGGGCGTCCGTGGTGCGGGCAGGCAGCCCCAGAAGGCGCGCGCAGCAGGCCCTGACTCTGCGGTGGCTCTGGTTCGGTTGGTGGGGCTTCTCTGTAGGCAGCGGCTTAGGTCGCACGGGGCCTTCTATTCCTCTAGGGACCCCAGCTCGCGCAATTTAGTGGCAGGGCGACTATCAAGCCCCTTCACCAGGAGGCCAGTTGGCGGCTCGCACTTCTGGCTCTGTGTCTAGAGCCGGTTCGCAGACGGGGGCAGTTTGGCCGCGTCTCCCCTGACCTGGGAAGTCGGCGAAACCAAGTGAGAAGTGTGGGGATCAGCTTCGACTCTGGGGAACCCTGGCCTTCCCCCGGCTCTGCTCCGACACCCCCAACACCTGAGCTACCTGTCCCGGTCAGCTGGGGGGCGGTGCTTCCGCCCGCAGTGGTCATCAGGCCTGGTCACCCTGTCGCATTTCTGGTTGATGGAGCAAACACAGGGACAAAACAAACACAGGACTTTCTGGGTAACCTAGGCCACTTCCTGCACGCTTGATCCTGGCTTCCCAGCCCCGACTTGGGGCCCACGCTCAGACCGGCTCCGGGGAGGTCGCCGGGCCAGGGGCAGAGTTTCTTGCAGGCTGAAGGGCTTTGGTGTGAAAATTCGGGACTTGCAGAAGGGAAGCCCCTCCCCACCCCAGCCCCCAGGTCCCACGTCTGAAGATTTCCTGCTTGTTCCCGAGACTGGCTGGGGGGTTGGGGGGTGGGGCTTGGTGGGCCTCTAGGGGAATGGCCACCCAGTCCTCCTTGTCAGAGATGCCCCGAGTACATTTTACACGTGTGTCCCCACAAAAAAAATATTCTCAGAACGCCTCTGTGCCCTGTCTAATCCGCGAACTCCTCGGACTGCCCACCTCAGCGGGTCTGGGGCCTGGGGCCTGGCCGGAGAAGCGGGCACTGTGCCGTGCGAGGCCCCCCACCTCCCGCAGACCCCAGAGGCAGCCCTGGTCACCTGCCCTGTTTGGGGTGGTTGTTGGGTAAGACTGCATTCTCTCCGCCACGTTCTGTAGTAGTTTGGGTGGGGCTCGTCTGAAACTTATCTTTAGCCACCAAACAAGTGTTTGATGGAGCACGAGAGATGACTGGAGACCGGGGTTTTTCGGCCCCCTGCACAAACTCTGGATGTTTCCAGGCGCACAGCTGGAAGGACCCCTTGCAGGTGACCTGGCGGCAGTGGCCTCGGGAAGGCGGCCTGTAGGGATGAGTGGCCAGGATGGCTCTCTCAGGGCAGAGCGGGCTGGCCGAGGGCCGGCGCTTCGCCTGGGGCACAGCCAGGCCTCCGCCCGCCCTGCCCCCGCACAGCCTGGGGCTGCCAGGGCGCCTGCTTGTGAAACTTCAGCCAGCACAGAAGGATGGCCTCGCCCCTGATGGCGCCTCTTCCTCGGCCCCGTGGTGCGTGTGCGTGACCGCACGCGTGGGCACGGACGTGGGCGTGTACAGAGCACGTGTGCAGAGTCCTAGCAAACACAGCCTCGGGCTGCCGTCCGCGCGTGCGCTTATCAGTAAGGCTCAGATGGGTCATTCTTCCTGGCTGCGTGGTGCTCCCCAGGTGGCCCCGTGACCATGACCGCTCAGCCTCCCACCTGCCGGAGGGACGGCCACCTTGCCTATGTCTTAAAGCCCCGGCCGTGGGCCCCAGTGACAGCAGCTGTCTGGCCTGCGGCTGAGACCCTCGCAGACGCGCTGTTTTTGGAGAAAATGGGCCTCGTCCGCGCCGGGGTTCCCGCTGCATCGCTGTGCTACCTTTTTTTTTTTAAGCCCCTCCCAGTTCTTCCGCAGGGGAGAGAGCGTTTAAAACGCCACCAGCCAAACCGCTGTGCCCCGCGTGTCCCACCCCACTCCGCTGCCTGTGCCCTTGGCGTACCCCGCGGCCCAGCCGGGTGAGCCCGGCCCCCACCCCTCTGGTGCCTCCGGGCACAGCTGGCGCTGGCCCGGCAGGTGCTCTTTGCTCCCCTCCCCCTTCGGGCTGGATGAGGCCTGGGGATGCGGGTGGGGGGGGCCAGATCTCAGGGACACACCAGAGGCCGGGGCCTGGCCCTCCAGAGTGGGCGCCCTGAAGTCCTCTGTGCAGTGGCTCACGGCGGCCTGCGCACTCAGGTCCTGGGGCTCTGACTTCACCCCGAATCCAGCCAGTTGTCTGGTTCCAGGCAACACAGCAGAAATGCCAAGGGCAAGCTCCAGGCGCAGGAGCTCAGAGCAGGGGAGGGGTGGGGCCTGTGCACATCACTGTCACCACACGTGTGCGTGCGCGTGTGTGTATCTCCGTGTGCTGTGTGTATGTGCATGTGTATCTCTGTGTGCATGTATGCATGTTTGTGCATGTGTGTATGTGTGTGTGCATGTGCATGCCTCTATGTGAGTGTATCTGTGTGCATGATAGCTGTATGTGTCGCGTGTATGCATATATGTGCATAAAGGCTCGTTTATATGATGGTGCATGCATCACTACTTAGCATACCTAATGAAGTGATATATCCTGCATGTGTATGTGTGTGCCAATATGTGCATGGGTCGCGTCTTGATATCCACGTGTAGCCAGTGTATGTGCATGTGTGCATGCATGTCACGCCATCCTGTGTGAGTGTGTCTGTATCTGCGCTGTGCGGTAGTGCTGCTTGTATCCAGCATTGTGTATGGCACGCCATATCTGTGCGTAATGAGTGCGGCATGCGCATACGCGCCTGTCAGTGTGCATATCGTACATCTTGGCGTGTGCATGCGACACCTGTGCATGTGCATGTGCATCTCTGCGTGTGCGTGTGTGTGGAAGTACATAACTGACGAAACCCCGCAAACCCAGCCTGCCCTGGACCGATCGCGGGGTGCTGTGACCAGGGTGCTGAGCTCGTCGCCCCGAGGCCCGCTCCCTGTAGCTGCCGACTCCTAACGCGCTTGCAATGGCTAGGTGGGGTGCTGGCGAGGTGTCGGGGCGCTGGCGAGGCCTTAAGGAGGAGTTAAAATCATTTTCGAAATAAAAACGCTCTTGGCTCTCACAGTCGCGTGTCACGGGGCCAGCGTTGCTCCGTTCGGAGGTTTACCGTGAGCGTTCAGTCTCCACAAGGACCCCATGCAATGCGGACCATTCTCGTTATTAGTGTTCAAAGGTCAGTAAGGCCCAGATGGGTCAATACGCCCAGGGTCAGCCAGCAGGTGAGCGGGGAGCTGGCCTTCTGCCCGGCGGCCGCGCCTCTGAGTGTGGCTGTGCCCACTGTGCCCACTGCCGCTCCTGCCTGGACCTGTGTTCCAGGCGAGGACAGGGGCGCAGGGCCTCACGGTGCTAGAAATCTGCACGTCCCCAGCTTGCTGCTCCCCGCAAACTTCATGGCGGCCGCGGCGTCACGGGAACAGTGTCGCGAACTCTCGCATGCTTCTCTCCCCGATTTGCCAGCTGATACCGTGTATGTGTGCGTGTGCGTGCGTGCATATGTGTGCGTGTGCATGTGACACCTGACACGTAATTTCTCCGTCCCTCCGTCCTCCCTCGGCGTGTGCTCCCCCTTCCCCGCCCCCCCCGTTTGTAGCCTAGTGCACAGTCCAGACCTCGCCTTCCTCCCGGTACCCCGGCCCGTGTGGACCCCGGGGCGCAGCCTGTCACCCCTCACGCTCGGCTGTCCTGTACCCTCTGTCTGGAATGGCCCATCTTTGGTTGACTTGGAGGAAAGCCCACAGTCTGTATTGGCCTGATGCTTTTTTCATGACTAGATCGAGTTTTAAACAGTTTTTGGTCCAAAACACGACAGGTGGGTGCGGGCACTTCCCTGCCCCGCAGTGGGGAGGCACGTGTGACGTCGCGTTGTCCCGTTGCTGGGTCACGTGGTTGAGGATTCTCCAGTATAAAGAGACGTCCTCTTCGTGGCAGTCGACGAGGAACTTGTGGGGTGACACTCTGAGGCTGTGGCTGTTTGGAGGGCCCCGTGCTGTGCTCGACAGGCGTGGCGTCTGTCCTGTAACTGGTCACCTGCCCTTGGAACTCAGGGCAGCTCGGCCGAGTCTTAGGGGCTCCCTTCCCCAGACAAACCAGACGCCCTAACTTTAAACGAAGACGTTTCCCATGGGGGTCAGGGGCATGTTCTTGGTCGGCCCGGGTGGGGCCTGAAGGTTGCGGTGGGTCTCCACATGCTTTCCAGAAAAAGCCCATGTCGGCCTGAGCCCGCACAGCCGACCCTGTCTTCTCCAGACGTCAACTTCCCGTCCAGATGGAAGTGAACTTGAGAGGACTCTCTCCGGCTTGGCGGTTCAGACGCTAACGTTGTACGCTCCTGGGGGTCGTTTGTCATTAGGCACTTCGTGTGCGACACATCGTCACCCAGCCCAAAGCTCTGCCTCTGAAGGCACGTGCACACACGTGCGTACACGCACAGGTGCACACAGGCATGCGTGCACACACACGTACGTACACACGCGCACGCACACGAACACACACGTGGTGTCCTGGTCAGTGCTGTGTGGTTGAACTGAGCACCCAGACCTGGGTGGGTTTACGTGGACCCGAGTCTGGGTCACTTGCTCTCTTTCCGGGCTCAAGGTCACCTGTGCCTGGCCCCTGGCACCTGCAGAGCACAAGCTCCCCTCCCGGCTGCCCTCGCTCCCGTCAGTGCTGGGCTCTGGCCTGTCCCCTGCCCCGGCCGCTCCTGGCCAGGCGGGGTCAGTGCCACTGGCCATGGGCGTTTGGTCGTGGTGGGCGGCCTTGACCAGTCCGCGGTTCTCGTCCGCGTTGCTGCGTGCAGACGGGGCAGAGGGCGCGTGCCGCGTGCTCTCACTTTGGGGCGCATCTGTCTCGGGGGGAGGTCTGTTGATTGTTCTGCTTTCCGAAGTTCATCGCACAGAAACGCTCACTGACCAGGAACTTGGCTCCATTCCGTGGCCACTGGCCAGTCTGTCCCAAGGTGACCTGTTTGGAAATGCGCTGGGCCCTGACGCCGCAGATTAACCGAGCCTGTGCTGCTGCCACCGGGGCGTGGCCTGCCCGCATGGCCGGGGGACCCGTGGTGCCCTGGGGGCATCAGGGAAGAGCTCTGCGCAAACGGGCCTGGATTGAAAACCGCCCGGCGGACAGCGCGTGGCCCGATGCCGGTGCCGGGCTCCTGTCCCAGAAGGAGCTTCTGAAGCTGGCGTCCTGGCCGGCGACTGTCACCTGCAAACACGGGCCAGTCGGAAGGGAGTTTGGACGTGGGATGGGGCGAAGTGGGTTCAGAGGAGCTCGGGGGGCTTCCCGGCCCCCGCCCAGGGCCACTGAGCAGACATAGCGGGGTCGGGCGGGGGGCCCAGGGCGGGGCGTCCTCGCCTGGGTGGGTGACACAGACCCGAGCTCGGCCCCTAGCTTTCCTGCCTGTCTCTAACTCTCTCTCATTGTGTCACTGGTCACTAAGAAAGAGATGAGAGAGCTGGGTTTGGGGCCGGAGGAAGGAGCCCCAGTTCATGGAGGGTCTGCGGGGAGGGGTTGGGAAACAGAGCTCGGCCCTTTGGGGGGCCGAGGGGGGCAGGGCCCGGGGGCCAGGCGTGTCCTTGGCACTGGCTTGTGTTTTCCCTGGCCGTCGGCTGGGCGAGTTGCTCAAAACTGTGTCTGGGATCAGCGGGCGGGCCTGGGGCTGGGGGCCGGCCCCATGGGTCCACCCCAGGCATCCGAGCAGTGACCAACCCCAGCACGGTTTCTCCGAAGGAGGGACGAATTAGAGTTGCCGCCGATACTAAATGAAGCTACGTGACAAGTGAGGGTCACTTAGCAGGCTCTCTGAGCTCCGGCCATCTGCTTCCCTTGATTGGCTGCCCA
>NW_024354501.1:1503637-1505744 GCF_902729225.1 Pteropus medius | reverse complement strand
TTCCCCGGGCTCTGGCTCAGCCGCCGGTGAGGACCGGGGTGGACCGCGCAGGAGGCCTGAGCCGTCCCCCGGGGCTGCTCCTGCCTGGACCCTGGAGTCCCAGAGCCTTGGGGGCATCCAGGCTAGGGGCCCAAAGCCCCCCGCCCGCCCGGGCCCGACTCGGCGGGCTTCCCGCCAGGCGCCACCTGCCCGGGGCAGGTTTTACTCCTGCGCCTGCTTTTCTCTTTCAAAGGCATCGGCTGCAATGGAACAAAAAGCGAAACAGCACCTGGGCCTCAGGCCTTTCGGTTTCTGGGCCCACGGCCCGCTCGGGCCCCCGCCGCTGTCGGGGTTGGGTGTCAGTAGCCTGGCTCCGGGGGGCAGGGCGGCCGGGCACCCAGCTCAGGGGGTGGGGTGGGCCTTCCGCGGGGCCGCAGTGGGTTCAGGCCTGTGACGGGCCGGACTGTGGGCGGGAGGGTCTGGGGCTCCAGAGACTCGGCTTGCTGGGCGAGGAGCTGGGGCTGGGCTCGGGCACTGTCCCCCACAGCCGGCCGGCCTTGTCGCGGGCACAGCAGCCCTCGGCCAGGGCTGGGAGGTCAGGAATCGGGAGTGTGCTCACCTCGTGCCCGGGCCTGGGCCCTGGTTCTGCCCCGCCCCCCACTGCGACTTGGCTGACACAGTTCTCGCTGCCTGTGCCCCACACCTGGGGCACAGTGTAGAGAAAGCGGTTGGTGTGTCAGGTGGCCTCCGGCCTGACTTCAGAGGGCTCACAGGTGGCTTTGGTCTGGGTACAGACCTAGGGCGCAGAGCCCAGGCTGGCCCCCACGGCCCAGGGCGTTTTTGGGGAGACAGCAGTTTTGCATGGGTGGAGGGCCTAGCTTTCGGTGGCCTTTGTACAAGAACGTGGCAGTCACCGTGGGCGACGCCCAGCCTGCGTGCGTTTCGGCGTGGGACTCGGGGTCAGTCCACAGTCATCTGTGCTCTGCGTGTCTCTGCCTTGCTGCTCAGTCGTGATCACGTCCCAGGGTGCTGACTGGCCTTCTGACCTGTCACGGCTGCACGGCGTGTGCCACACACCGTCCCTGGGGCCCTGACCAGGCCCTGGGCCCGGCCGCTGCGGCCTCTCTGGTGGCTTGCTCTTCTGGGACGGTGGGCTTGTCCCGATTACTGTCACAGCACGAGTGCCTGGGGGCCAGCGAGGGAGAGTGTGTCACAGCATGGTGCCTTCTAGAAAGGGGGCGGGCACCCCCGGCAGGGAGGCGTCATTGGGTGTCCAAGGGTTCTGTGTGGCCCGAGGTGCCGGCCTGGCCCAGGCCCTCAGCTACTCCCGTCGTGTGCGGCCTCCGGGCCGCAGTGTGCGGTCCGGCCTCACGCCTGCCTCGGCCAGGCACGGTGCTTTCTCGCCTCGTCTGGGGCTCCGGCCACGCCCCAGGGCTCCCGTCCCTCTCCTCAGCCCTGGTGTCCGCAGGTGCCCTCCGCGCCCCCGGAAGGACAAGGACGATTAAAGGGGGGCCTGGGCTCTGGGGTTCCGCCCCTGCAGCCCCCTGGCAGCCAGCGTCCGTGCCCTGCCCGGAGCACACAGACGCGGTCGCCAGGGGCGGCCGGCCGGGCCTGCAGGTGTCAGGCCGGCCCCCGCAGGAGGACGCCCCTCCGAGCCCCAGCTGTGCCCGTCTGGCCCGAGGCCGCTCCAGCCACGGTGGCGGTGAGCGCGCGCGTGTGGCCCTCACTCTGCGGAGCCAGCTTCTGGCCCCGGGAGCGCCGGCCTCGGGACCGGCCTCGGCGTGGCCTCTGCGTTCCCGGGCTCCCGTGGGCATTCGTGAAAGGCTGTGCTGAGTCCCGTGTGTCACGAGGCCGAGCTGGGTGACGGCGGGAGTGGAGGGGGGACGCTGCTCCAGGCCATGGGCATCGGGTGGGAGCCCAGGACTGCGGGACAGTGACGGGCCGCGCCGCCTGATCCGTCTGCGGCCGTCGTGTGGCCGGCCCGCCCTGCGGCGGCCGGGCCTGTGCCTGTGGCCGGGGCCGTGGTGGGGGGCCTTCTGCAGGAGGAGGGGCTGCTCGGGGCGGCTTCTCCGTTCGCTGGCCGTGTGACCGGCGTGTCACGGACCCTCGTCGGGCCTGGTCTCCTGGT
>NW_024354501.1:1483987-1497517 GCF_902729225.1 Pteropus medius | reverse complement strand
ACCAGCCGGGGCCGCGGAAAGCAGCCCGCGTCCTCGGCTGACCCCGGCTCCCTGGCCTCGATTGTTCTCCGTTCGCTAATTTTAGCTCCCGATCCGTCCGCCCTCCCCCTCCCCCGAAGGGAGACACAGGCTCGGAATAGCTGCCAGGGAAGGGGGGCTGCGGCGTTTGTGGCCGGAGTTCCCACAGTGGCTGGCAGGGGCGGGGTGCCGCTCGCTGCTGTGGCCACCCCACCAGGGCGGGCGGGCCGGCCGCAGGGCAGACGGGGACCCTCCGACCACAGGGCCCCGGCGGGCGGAGGAGGACAGCGGCTCTTTGAGCCGGCTTCTCCTTTTAAGCAGAAACCAGGCAGCGTCTGGGAATAAAAACACCCCAGGGCCCTGCCGGGCTCTCCGGCCCCTGGGAATCGGGACTCCCCAGGCTCCAGGACCGAGCGGACGTGCGCAGTCCGGGGTCAGACGTGGCCCTTGGCCACAGGGAGGCCCAGGAGACAGTGGCAGCGGGAGGGCCCAGGCCCTTCCCCACCCGGCCGCGGGGACAAGTGCAGGGCCTGCTGGATGGACTGGGCGGTGAGTCGAGGCTGCAGGTGGACTCCGCCCACGGGAGGGCGGGCAGAGGAGCCGTCCAGGGGTCCCCAAGCTGGGGGTCGGCGAGCGGGCCTGGGGGGCCGGACGGGTCCGAAACCCAGCAGGCAGTGGCCTCTGGGCTGGGCCCAAGGCCTTGGTTACGCCCCTTGTCCGTACAGCCGAGACCCGTTGGGGAAGATGCAGACAGACACTGGGTGAGCGGGGCACGTCGGGGGAGGGGGCGCACGTCTGACCGTCCGGCCCCCAGCGCCCCTCCGCCCCTCCCCGGCCGTGTTCAAGGACACCCCAACACCCCATCGTCTTGTCCACGCACATCAGCACCCGCGTTTAAACAAGCCCCGTGTGTCTGAGCCTCAAATAGCGCTGATTGAACGCGGACTACAGTAAGCCAGAGCAGACAGACGTCACCACAGACGGCCCCCTAGAGTTAGGAGGTGGTCCCGTGTCACCGTCCCTCGACCCCACATCGGAACTTGTTTGCAGACAGAGGCCACCCAGGAGCACGCGTTCGGTCTGTGCTGGATGCTTTGGACACAGGTGTTTATGAAATCTAAAGCGGTCGGAGGTACTGCTGTTCTCTGAGGGGTGGGGGGATGGGGGGAGCCCCCCCCCCGTCCACTCACCGGGGGTGGGGGCGGGACGACAGAGCGACTTCTCCGAAGCAGGGCATGGCCGCCGAGGGCTGTGGCCGCCCCTTCGTCCCTCGCTTAAGTGGCCGCCCGATGGCGACTCATTTAAACACTTTGCCGGATGGTACCTGGGGCCTGGGCCCGGTGTGGCCACACCCTGTGTCCCCCAGAGGCTGCCGTCCTCGTCCTCGTCCTCGGCGGTGGTCGCTGTCCGGTGTGAGCCGTGTGCTCCCGGGCCCTCCCCCGAGGTCCAGTGTTCGGCGTTGTCTGCCGACTTCCCGCGCGCGGGTGGCAGACGAGGAGGGCGCTCCCTGCCACCCCCACCGCAGGGGAGAGCAGGACGGGCAGCTGCGGCCCTCGGGCTGACGGGGACCGAGGACGTGCTGGCCGTGGTGGCCTCACGTGGCTCTTTTCCGTAGAATTAACAGTTGCCTTTTTCGCTCGCTTCTCCTGGAGCTTTGTCCTTGACTCGTCTCCACGGCTCCTGGCCGTGTGGCTCTCTGCTTCGCGTGGTCAGTGTAGTGTCAGCCGTTGGGGGGTCTCCTGTCTACCTCCGATGGCCCCTGAGGACCGGCCCCCACTACCCCCTGCCGTTTGGGCCCCGTCTCCCCGTACCCGTGCCTCGGCTGCTTGGCGGAGCCTCGGAGGGGCCAGGAGGCCGATTTCGGGGAGGCCTGCGCGTCCGGCACTGTCCTGCTCCCGGCTGACGTTGGACTCGTGCTGGGTGGGTGTCCAGCCGGGTGTCCACCCCAACTCCCGACCGGAGGCACCCGGCACGCGCTCTCTCCGCAGCTTCCAGGGTCCCCGGTCCGCGTCCCCGGTGCCCACTGCCTGCCCCGGGGCCGGTTCCCGCCTGCGCTCCGGGTCCTCAGGCCCCTGGAGTCGGCGCCGTCGGCCTGGTCCTTCGTCCATCACCCTTTCCCTCCTGTCACCCGTGTCGTCCCCTCTCTCTGGTTCCTGAGAGACGTCCCCAAGGGTCTCTCCTGGCCTGAGATGCGGACGTGTCCCCTGCGTGTCCCCGGCCGTCCACACCTCAGACGCAGCTCCTGGGCCTCGCGGACGCCGTGTCCCACCCCGGGGCACGTGACAGCTCTGGGCAGTCCCTTGTCCCCACGTCACGTGGCCTTCGCGCCCTCGCGCTCACCTCGCCCACCCTCGGGTCTGGGTCTCGCCCACCACGTCCAGAGCTCTTTTCAGGTGTCCGACAGCCGTCGGGGTGCGGGATGCTGCCCAGGTCGGGGGAGGCGTGGTCCTGGGCGCACGAGCGCAGCGTTCCCGTGCCTGTCAGGGCTGGTGTCCTGGCCGCCACCCTCGCAGAGCCGGGTGGGGACAGGGCTGTGGCGGCGCAGAGCAGGCGAGCCGAGCCGTTCGGGGGGATGCCCGGGCCGTGCCTGGGTCCCCGGCCTCGGCCCCACCCCCGCCGACCTGCCCCGACAGCGAGCTGGTCCAGGGCAGGCCTGGGACAGGCAGTGGTCATCCACGAGGCGGGGGGGACCGCAGTGCCTGCTGCTGCTCTGACCAGCGTCCAGGGCCCCCGCTCGGCCCTGCCGCACCCCCACTGCCAGAGGCTGCTGTGCCGATGGGGGTGCACGTCGTGTGGGGGCGCGGCTGCTGTGCCGTCCGCCAGCTTCCCAATGTCTGGCTTCCACGTCGTTATGATCGTGTCTTTCCTTTTATCCTTTAAAACCTCCGTTTTAGAGGGATCTGGGGATGGGAGTGGTCGCCCCCCCATCTACACCCCGAGTGAGTCCCTGTTTGGCTCCATGTCCGGTGCGGGGAGGTCGGGGAGAGGTAAGAAGGGACCGCCCCGTCCAGCCATCCCCAGTCGATGTTCTTTTGTTCCCATCCAGTGATGTCCAGGGATTCCGGCCAAGTCACACAGAGCCGTATTCTCGAAGCGGCCGAAGGCAGCATGCGGGGAAGAGGGGGCGTCTCGACCTCTGGCTGGAGGGTGCCGGCTTCTTCCCTCCGGGTACTGCCCCCGATGTGGAGGCCCCCGGGGGCCGAGGCGCGTTCCCTTTCTGTTCGGTCACTGTTGGCCCGTGCAGTGAGCCGCGCCTGCCACTCCGTGGTCACGGGACATTGTCGCTCCTACGCGACGGGCACCCGCTCCAGGCAGAGGGAGAGGGAGTGTGGGCCCCTCCGCGGTGGCAGCGACCCCACGACTTCGCCAGAGCTCGGTGGCCGGAATCCGCTCGCAGAGCCAGTCGTAGCTGCAAGGGAGTCGGGGAGAGAGCAGCTCCCCCCGGGGCACGGGTGGCGTCGTGCAGAGCGGGCGCCGGGCCACCGGGCACTTCCCCGCTGCCGCCACAGTCCCGGGCGGCTCCCACGCGTTTGCCTCCGGGCGGGCCGTCACCGCGCAGGGAGGCGTCCCGCCGGCACCGAGTGCTCCCCTGTCCCCAGGGCGCCCGAGGAACCGCAGACGTCACCTCGCGTTCGGCCGCGGCCACCGTTTCCGTGCTCCAAGTCCGAGCTCGCCTGCCCGCTCTCCGGCGTCACGAGGTGCCTCGGCCGGGCCCACCTCCGTGTCTCCCGCTCTCGCGCTATGATCAGGCGACCCTCCGAGAGCCGCTGTTTCTCGTTCCTGGACATCGGTCTCCAGGAGCCAAGATCTGGGCGCCGAGTGTGCCCCCGGGTTGTGGCTGCTCCCAGCCCCTCCCTGGGGACAGAGCCAGGGCGCGTTCCCGTGTCCCGGCCGCTCACGCACGCGCCCCTTTGCCTCTGCGTGCGCGCTGTGCCACGCGGCGTCTGAGACACGGGGCCGCCCACGGGCGGGTCTCGGTCCCTGTGCCCCCGGCTGGCCTGCAGCCTCCCTGCCAGTGACGGTGGCCCTTGCCACCCAGCGCGCTTGACTCCGGCGTGCGCGTGGAGCCGTTCGGGGCTGTTGGCTCTCACGAAAGCTCCCGGCGGCCGTGGTGTCACAGCGTCCAGTCAAAACGCCGTTCCGAGTCGCCCGGGTCCGCTCGTTCTCCTGCCCCTTGCGAGGCGCCATGTCGTACGGCTGTCGTCCAGTCGAGGCTTCGTGCTGTCCCGGGATCCGCCAGCCTCCTGCACGTGTCAAAAGCTTCCCTACGTCCTGCCCACAGCATCTGTGTCCACCGCCCCCGGCCCAGGCACAGCTGTCCCTCACCCCAGAGTCTCCTCGTGGTCAGCACGCCCGACCCCCCGACCTGGCCGCCCTGATGTGTCGTCGTCCGTCCGTCCGTCTGTCCGTCCACCGGCGACAGCGCCTGCTTCTGGGGTTCGCCGGCCGGAAGGACGCCGCTCTGAGCATTCGTGGGTGGTCTCGGTTCCCGTGGCGACTGCCCGGGCCTGGGGCCGCCGGGCCGTGTCCGGAGTCTGTGTTTAACTTCACGAGAAACGGCCAGACTGCCATTCTCCCCAGCGGCGGACGAGGGTTTCGGGGGCCCCGCCGCCGTGTGGTGCGGTCGCTTCGCGGCGTGAGCTGTTCCCGTCCGTCACGCCCCTCGTTTTACTCTGCATCTCCTCGGGGACACAGGACGCCGAGCCTCTTCTCGCGTCCTCCTTGGCCGTCTGCGTGTCTCGTGCGGCTGAGTTGAGACCTTCTGTTCGTTTTTAGACGGGGTGTTCGCTTCTCGTTGAGACTCGAGAGAGCCTTATGCGTGCGGGGTGCGAGCCGCGTTCACATCCGGCCACCCAGAAACGGAGGACACTCGCGTCAAGCGAATAAACGTGCGTCTCTCATTCCGGACCCCAGATGCAGGCCCCGGCCTCCCCTCGGCGTCTGAGGGACTCTCCGAACGTGCCGAGTGCGGTGTGCGCCCTGGGCCGCCAGCGGCCGCCAGGGCCGAGTGTCGTGGGCCAGCGCCCCAGAGCAGGGCGGGGGTAGGCAGGGGCTTGGCACGATCGCCCCGCTCGGTGTAGGGGTGCTCAGCGTCCCCCTGCAGGCGGCTGGGAAGGTGAGCGTCAGGTTGGAGGGGAAGGAAGGGGAACGTCTGCCCTGTGGGTCCCTCTCACGGCGTTTGACCGCCCGGAGAAGGGTCCCTGCGTGCGGCCGGCCGGGATCCGGGCGCTTTGGGTGGGGGCAACGTGTCCCTCTCCCTGCGTGTCCTTCCAGGAGGAGCAAGGGGTGCGTGGACGTGTGTGGGGGCAGCGGGCAGCGGCTCTGGAGCCCGCGTCTGGGGTGGCCTCTGGCCGCCTGCTGGCAGAAACTACTGGTATTTTATGATCGCTGCTTTCAGAGGGACCTTGGGAACAGAAATCTTCACGTGTGTTCTGTGACCCTTCACGGGAGGGGGCAGACACCTTCCTGAGAGCCCCGGCACGTGGTCCCCCGGCCTTGCCAGGCGCTTGCTCGTCCCCCCGCAGATGAATTAGTCCTGGCTTCTCGGAGGCCAGCGGGGCCCGCGCTGCGGCAGCGGCCAGTGAGCGGGTCGCAGCGTGCGCGCGGCTGTCAGCGTGTGGCGTCTGCGCCTGTGACACGGAGAGGCCCCCGAGCTCACGCCGCACGAGACGCTGGGCCGCGTTCCCTCTGACCCCGCGAAGCAGGCGCTGTGACGGGGCCCCGGGGCCCCGTGTCCACGGCTGTGTTTCCTCCCTGCAGCCACGTGCACCTGCCACGTACCCGGGCCCGGGGCCCAGCGGCGTCTTGGCGGCGGCCCCCGTGTGTGGCTGGGCCCCTCTGTGCGTATGAAAACATTAGAGAGAGACACCCAGCGGCCTCCATGCTCACCTTCCCCGGGCCCCACCCGGCACGTGGAGCCCGGTTCCAGAGTCCTCGGGGGTGACACCAAGGAGCCCTGGGTCCCCCACAGCCCACTCTGGGTCTCGGGGGAAGGAGGCAGGGCACAGGGCACCAAGTAGGAGGACTCAGCCCTCTGGGCTCCTGGTGGGGCGGGGGGGCGGCGCGCAGTGTGGCACCTGCTTTGTTTCTGCCTGGTGTCCCCAGGGTGGGTGTCCTCTTCAAGGGCGGAGGGACAGGATGTGAGAGGAAGGGACGGGCTGGGAGAAGCGGTGGGCAGGCCCTGGCCAGGCCAGTGCTGGGGAAGGGACTGGCCTTTGTCCCGTGAGCCTCGAAGGCCGCCTGGGGCACGCCTGTTCCTTGGGGACAGCCGAGAGCCGAGGGTCAGGCTCACGGACGAGCCGCAGCTCGCTCCAGCGGCCGGTTCCCTGCAAGCAGTTGTTTTGAACAGGAGTTTCCCCCACACACGCCAGGCGTAAATTGCTCCATGTGGCCACGGCCGGCCGGTGACCGGCGGGGTCTGCGACCCGGCTGCTGAAGGAGCCGTGTCCGGGCCGCCCCCTCGGAGCCCGCCAGCCGTCTGGAAAAGGCCGGTCCCTTCCCGAGTTTGGTTCGCTTCTGGCATCGTGTCCCTTAGAAGCCAGAGGCATCCTAGGACTGTGGAGGAATGACTCACGCTAATTCTGGCGTATTTGCTCTGCGAGGCCGGCTCTGCAAGGGGCTCATTTTGCTGTGTCCTCTGCAGCCTGACGAGGTTTTTGCCTGAGGGACGGGGCTGTGCCCTGCACCTGGGCCTGGGGGCCCCCTCACCCCCCGGGACCACTTCTTAGCCCCGTTGTTCTGAGGGCGCTCAGCCCTTCTCAGACACAGGGCCTCTTGGGAAAGAGCCGTCCGGCTCCTTCCACAGGTCAGGTGTGGCCGCAGAGACTGGTGACCATCTGCCAAGGCCCCAGGGACAGACAGGCTGCGGGCTGTGGGCCCCCCCGGGAGCCGGGGCGTGTGTCGAGGTGCGGAGCACGCTAGGCCTCGGCGCCCTCACCCCAGGCAGCCCCGCTCCCGTTTCTGGGGTGTTAAGCTTGTCACAGCTTGTCACAGCTTGTCACAGCTTGTCACAGCGGTCCCTGGTCCACACTGAGGCGAGGCCGGGAGGCTCTCTCCCTTCCAGGCGACTTCTAGGTTCTGAAGCCCAGCCATCTGGGCACGTGACCTTGGTGAAGTCACCGCGACCTTCCAGGCCAGTCCCCTCTCTGAGGCGGCTGTCACCCTTCGCCCCGTCTCAGGGCTGGTGGAGTCACGCGCGCGTGCGCATGTCACACTCCAAGCTGCACACCTGTGAGGCCGTGCGCTTGCAGGAGTGTGAGCTGTGGGTCGGCCCTGCCCCCCGGAGCCGGCTCCCCACTGGCACGGCCCACCCAGGAGGCAGAGGGTGGGGGGCGGGGTGAGGACACCGGGCTGGGGGAGGGGAGACACAGGAAGAGGAAGCGGAACAGAATCGTTGCCACAGGCTGCGGGGAGCGGGGCGCCTCCCTCAGGGGCCCAGGGGGTCCCTGCCGCTGGGGCCCGGGGCCCAGAGCAGGCAGCTGGCTGGCTGCGCCCCGGCCAGCCGAGCAGGATGGGAATCCACCGCCCACTCCCGACGCCTCTCCCAGGGGTCCTGGCGGACCTGGAAGTTTTGTTCTTTGGGGAGGGGATGGTGTGAGTGGCCCCGACTTCTCTGAGTCCCCGTGGACCTCCTGTGTGGCCGCCAGAGCCCCGCTGACAGCTGGACAGACCTGCGGGGTTGGGGGCGGGGAGGGCCTGCAGCCAGCCCCGTCCCGCCCCCCCAGCTGGTTATCCGCGGTCAGTCGCGTGAGGGTGGACAATGCGATTTTTATGACAGCAGCGTGGTATTCAGGAGCCCGAAGGGGCCTCGAACGTGTAGTTACGACCCGGGTGTCTGCTGTTCAGATTCTTCGCCGGTGGGGCTGGGGCCGCCCGCCGTTTGCGGGGAGGGGGGCCGCCCTCCGGCAGAATGGTTTGCGGCCCACCCAGGTGCCCCCCGGAAAGGCAGATGGGGCTCGATCGCCGTTTCTGAGCTGCTCCCTCTCTGAGGGACCCCCCCCCTTCTGCGGAGAAGGTCATTTAAGGGGAACTGTGGGCGGCATTACGCAAGGCCCCACGTGGCCCGATCGCCCGGCCAGGGTCTCGAGAATGTGCTTCCTGTACGGCTTGTGTTTAAGTTTGCGTTTTTCGTGCCTAGGATCCCGTAGTCTGTTGTGGGCGTCTGTTTGTATTTTATCGTTTTTGTATAGGTAAAGACATGCGTGTGTTTCCAAATCCAAGAGGTTTAAGTAGTTTTCCCAGGAAAGTGCTCCCAACCCCCCCGCCCCGACCCGGCCCTCCACGGCCCAGCAAAATGTGACAGTGCTGTCCCCCGAGCCTCCCCACCCCGAAGGGCTCCCCGCGGGTCCAGTTTGCCTTGCTCTGCCGATGGCATCTTTTCAGACGTTCGAGAGTCATTTGCATTTCCTTTTTATGATCTGTCAGTCACAGCCTTTGTCCCGTTTGTCTGTTTGTCTGTTTGGTATTAGATTTTCCTTTTAATTGCCGGGTTCTTTCTGTTTTGGAAACTAACCGTTTGTAACGTGAGCTACAAATATTTTTTCTCCGTCATTCATTCATCTCTTGCCTTGGGCGATGGTGACTCTGTCTGTGGAGATGCCTTTTATACTTTCGTAGTTAAATATATCAATTTGTTTGTTTATAGCTTCCGACTTTGATTCGCGGAAAGAACTTGACGGGCCTAGGGTTGTAAGAGATAGTTCTCGTGCTTTCTCCTAGGACTGTGGTTTCGTTTTCACATTTAAGTCTTTGTGACCCATTTAGAGTTTCTCTCGGTGTGAGGTGTAAAGCCAGGACCTTCCTGTCTTCCCAGGTGCTACCTCCTGGTCCTAAAATATTTTTTGGACCCTGCCCGCACCTGGTCTGAGATGCCACTTTGGGCTAAGCCTGGTTCCCACCGTCCGTGAGTCTGGCTGGCTCTGCTCCGCTCCCCGGGCCAGTTATCAGCATCTTTTTCCTTCTTCAGAGTTTTTCCAGCTTTTTCGATTTGTTTGTTTCCGCTCTACGAACTTTAGGATCCAGTCGTCCTATTCCAAAACACAGCAAAGCAACAACACAAACGCCTCCTTTCAAAATACGCTTCGTCCACCGCGGAGCTGCGGAGGGTGGGTTTTCCTGTTTAGGCTTCGCCCGGAGGCGGCGGGTAGCAGTCCCCAGCCAGGCGCCACCTTCCTCCTCTGTCCTGCCAGCAGCTCCGGCTCACGCAAGAGCGTCAAGGAGCGTGGGCTCGGCCTCGCGTGCACCCACGACGGCAGCACGAGGCCCGAGCTCGCCGGGCCGGACGAGCAGGGCCTGGCGTGGGCTGGAGGGCGCCCCGCGGTCCCCGCTTGCACGCACACTGCCAGGAGCCCTGCGGATGCTGACAGTGTCTCACGTGAGCGCGTGTGCTCTTTCATTAACCCTCACAGCGGCTGGGAGGAGCAGGGCAGGTAACGGCAGGAGGCCATCGGCATGAGTCGCGGCACGGGTGGCGGCGGAGCAGGCACCCACCACTGCAGGGGCTGCTTACCTGCAGAGAACTGCGCGGGGAGGTGTTCTCTGTCACCTGTATGATGGGAGACAGGTGGCGACAGCCCTACGGGGGTCACAAACCCCGGGTATTTTTAGCAACTGGTAGAGCGGCCAGATGGCCTCCTAGAAAAAGTAGGACAGTCCCCTCCCCACCTGAGGACAGGTCTTTCTGCCGCCCCAAGGCTGCTGTGGGCCTGGGCCTCCCTGGAGGCTGGCAAGTGACAGTCCAGAGCAGGAGCTGAGTGGGACAGGCCTGGGATCGGGAGCTGGGAGCGCCCCGTGCCAGCGGCCACCACTGCTCAGAGCTGTCTGTTGATGAATGACAGCCTCTTGCTGGCAGCGGATGGCCAGAGCCGGGAAAGGCTGGTCCTCTGGGGAGGCCTCCCCCTGCCCCCTGGGCTGTCCTCCGCCCAGCCTGCGCCCACCGTCCCCCCACACCCACGTGGGTCCCTGGTGCTCTAGGAGGTCTGATCGTGTGCCCTGGGCACCCTGTAGGTTGGCGGGTCCCTCTGCTCTACTCCCCTGGGGGGAGATGCACCCCCTTCTCCCATCCACATGATGGGGCGCAGCCAGGCTGCCCAGAGCCCGGTCTCAGGGCCACGGGAGCCGAGAAGCCCAGCAGGAGGCAGAGGGACCAGCCAGCAAAGGCCCTGGCCCTGGGCTGCAGACAAGTCCCCGGGACGCTGTGGGAGGTGAGGCCACTGCCCTTGGAGCTGGGAGGGACCCGCTCAGCAGCGGGAGCGCGCCCTTTGGACAGAGGTGGAGCGGGGAAGGGGGGCCCCGGGGCGGGAGAATGGGGGTCCCCACACCGAGGGAGCTCAGGTCTGCGCCTGGCGCCTGCGCCCCCGGGCTGACTGCACCTGCGGGCTGGGAGTTCGGGGGGCTTGGGGGCTAGGAAGTCGGGAGGGGGGTGGGGGACCGGGGGGCGGGGCTGGGCGGGGACAGGACAGGAGAGGGGAGCCCCGCCCGCCGCCTGGGGCTCCGGGAACACGCTGTCCGCCCCGCCCGCCGCCCGTGGCCCGGGCCGGGAGCGTGGACGCCCTGTCCTCTGATAAGATGAGGCAATCGCTCTCGGCTGCCTCGCTGTGGCTGGTGCCAGGGACATTTACGTAACCCCGCCCGCGCCACCGGGCAGGCTCTGCACGCCCGCCCTCGTCCCCGGGGGTGCCCCCCCTGCGCAGTGACCTCCCCCAGCTGCCCGGGGCACTGTGCCTGCCCTGCCCGGCAGCCCCTGCCCCACCCCTGAGCATGGCGGTGGGCCCTCCTCCAGCCCGTGGCCAAGCCTGCTACAGGCCCCCAACCTCCCGCCCGTCCCCTCAGCCCCTTCCCCTCACCCCGCCTTCCTGTCACGAGGCCCTCTCCCATCCTGTCCCCACCCCCTGCCCCCACACACCAGCCTGAGCCCCTGCAGCCTGCCCTTCTGGAAGTGGGGGCCGCCGCGTGGGCCACGTAGGTGGGGGCACCCTGGCTCAGGGGGCGCTGAGCTCCCTTCAGGGCTGTGCAATCCGGGGTCAGTGTCACTCCTGAGCTGGATGGGCCCTGTCCCGTGGTGCCTGCCACGCGCCCGGCTCCCCTGGCACCGGCCCGGCCGGCCACAGCACCCCAGGCCAGTCCCTAGCAGCTCGGTGGCAGAGTAAGGCCCAGGGACACCTCCTTTAAGGGCCTGGCACCCTTCCCCGGAGCCATGAGGTCAGAACTGTTTTTATAATATTCACATTATTTGCCCTTCTCGCAAAAGAGCACGACGGAATGTTCCGGAGGCTGCGTGCCGTGTGGTGACGTCAGCCTGTGACAGCCCCCGGGACGCATGCTCGAGCTTAGGCGATCCCAGTTCATTTCCTCACACGACCGACGTCAGTGGACACGGTCCCACGCAGACGCCCTCGGGCCTGAGCCCAAGCCTGAGGAGTGGCGTCCGGGAACGTGCTGTCCCCACCCGTCTCCAGTCCCCTGGCTGCTCCTCGTCCGCCTCCCGGGTGCCACTTGACTGTCACCACTCAGAGACCAGCCCCGCCGGACGCCGGCGCTGCTCGGTGCCCGCGTGGAGCACAGTGCCACGGTGCTGTGTCTGTCTGTCTGTCCGTGGACGGTTTATCGGCCGCCTCCCCTCCTGGAGCAGGCTGACAGGGGTATAGAGAACAGAGGGGAGGACCCTGTCTGTCTGTGTCACAGCCACGTCCCCAGGGCCAGTCACCGGGTTCGTGCTCCCCTGGAATGCTGAGCTGCTGACGACTGGACAGGCCCGGAGCTGTGTGCTGGACACGTGGTCACACTGTGCCTTCCCCATCTCCCACTCCCGGCCGCCCGTCACCAGCAGCCCATCCCGTGGGTGCTGTAATCCGCCGCAGCCCAGCACACGTCACACCCACCCCCTGGGCGTCCCAGAGGTGCAAGCAGAAGGACCCCCCAGAGAAGAATAAGCCCCCAACGAGGGCCTGGGGCTTCTAGGAAGCAAGGCAGAGTCTGAATATGGGTTGTTACCCACCCCCCAGCCTCAGCCCCAAATCCGAGACCCGATTGATGAGACCAGCCGTCGTGCGCATCTGGCATGCCGGGCGCAGTGCGTGTGACCCGTGGGTCACCACGTGGACCCCGTGTGAGGCCGGGCGGCGTGCTCACTTCCTGCGGCCGTCCTAGCAAATGACTGCAAACTGGGCGGCTTAACACGGCAGAAAGGTCCTCTCTCGCTGCGCGGAGGGCAGAAGCCTGCGGTCCTGGCGGTGCTGGGTCCTTCCGGAGGCCCCGAGGGACGATCTGTCCCCTGCCGCCTGCCCGGCTCCCGGCCACCTGCAGTCAGGGTTCCTTGGCCTGGACGCCCATCACGGCCAGTGTCTCTGTCACCACACGGCCCTGTCTTCTCTGTCTCCCTTCCCCTTCTAAGGACACCTGTGACCTCATCTCAACGTCCTTACCTTAATTACATCTGCAGAGACCCTTTTGCCACATAAAGACGCATCCGGCGGTTTCGAGGATCACGCCTTGTCCGTGTCTCTTTAGGGGTCCCTGTTTACTCCACTGTGGGCCACGAGGCGCTGTCCGAGGCCACACCCTCATCCACTTTGGGGACAGGGCTCCGTTGGACTTGACCCGCCAAACCCGGTCACACGGAATGGAGCTGTTCTTTTTAACGCCGGACCTTTCAAAGCCCTTAATGACACAGGCACATTGGGACTCCCGCAGGGTGGCACGGCCTGCGGCAGCCCTCGACCATTTTCGCCGACAAAATGTTTTTCCCCTGGGACCAATAAACAGTTTATTCAGTTCTAAACGTTTGTCGAACGTGGTTTGGGAAACATCGGGCTAGATACTTAAAGAAATATTTAAACGTTCCCTTTTATTGTTATCAAATAAACAGATGCATATAATTTTTTTAAATAGACACGTAACACGGAAGAGCTTATAAGAAATTTCTCTTCCTGGCCAAGCCTTCGTCCCCGGAGACGACTCTGCTCCCGTTTTGGTGGTTACCGCCGTACACGATGTGATTTTATTGCTGTTTTCCTTGATTGATCAAATTTAGATGTTACGTATCATGTCCCTGCCATGGAATTTAGGATTCGCCTCTTTCCTGCCTCTTCCCGCGACCTCCTCCTGCATCGATGGACACGTCGTCATTATTATTTGAATCCTTTCATTGATTATCCTTCTAGCTCTCACCTCGGTGAGAGAGCCCGTGACGGCACGTGTGTCCCCACCTCCCGGCCAAGTCCACGGGCGCCGAGTCACTCGGGTGGGCTTTGTCCGTCAGGCCGATTCTAAACACCGGCCGCGAGCGGCAGAGCTCACGTGGCCGTGACCGGGGCCAGACCCTTCCGTAGGTCAGGGCCTGCACCGACGTTCCGTCCTGTGCCTCCTCCTCACGGGCTTGTCGCGAGAGAGACACATCACACAGGAAAGGCCCCTGGGACAGAGCGTGGCTCAAGGCCCTTCCCAGATGACTCACACGTAGGCGGTTTCGGCTCCCGTCAATAGAGGACGACGTTTTCCTGCACGTCTTGTTTT
>NW_024354501.1:1479327-1481608 GCF_902729225.1 Pteropus medius | reverse complement strand
GCGCGGGGGTCCCGGGAGCGGGTGGGGGGCGCTTGGGGCGCAGGCGGGCGCCCGGGGCCGCGCAGCGGGGCCGCCCCGCCCCGCCCCTGACCCCGTGCCCTGTCGCCCGCAGGGGAGCGGCCCTTCGCCTGCAGCTGGCCGGACTGCAGCAAGAAGTTCGCGCGCTCGGACGAGCTGGCGCGGCACTACCGCACGCACACGGGCGAGAAGAAATTCAGCTGCCCCATCTGCGACAAGCGCTTCATGCGCAGCGACCACCTGACCAAGCACGCGCGCCGCCACGCCAACTTCCACCCGGGCATGCTGCAGCGGCGCGGCGGGGGCTCCCGCACCGGCTCCCTCAGCGACTACAGCCGCTCGGACGCCAGCAGCCCGGCCGCCAGCCCCGCCAGCTCGCCCTGAGCCGCCCGCGCGGGCCCGGGACGCGGGACCCCGGGACCGGGGACCCGGGCCCCGGGCCGCTCCTGCCGGCGGAGGGCAGAGCGCCGTCTGAGGTCGGCGGCGCCCCCCGCCCGCACCCCGATGTCCTTCACCTCAGGTGTCAAACTCAATTCGCTAAGGAAAGAAAACAGTTTTCGAAAAACACCATCCACAGATTGCACAACGCCCGGGCCCGCAGGAGACGCCGCGGTGTCGCCCCCTCCTCAGGGATGGACAGCTCCAGGAGCTCAGCGAGGACCCTCCCGCCGCCTTGCTCTGCGCGGGGGTTTGCACTCCGCAGCTCCCCGTGGGGTCCGCGAACCCTGGGCACCAAGCGGGCCCGCGGGGCAGGTGGCGTTCAGCGTCCGGCCTGCGGGCCAGCCCGCGGGTCACTGACGCTCGCCTTCCAGGCCCGGTGCTGAATGAAGCAGGGGGTGTGTGTCCCCTCTGGCCACCCACACGGTCTCCAGCGTCTGCCCCAGCGGCCGGCGGCTGACTCAGGACACAGGCGGGTCGGAAGGATGCCTTAAGCCGCCTCCCGTAAAGGAGCAGGCCCCGGGGGACGACTTCCTGTCCCTGCTTACAGGAGCCCCTCTTCGAGGCACCGGGAGCCCGACTGGGGACCACCGCGCCATCAGTGACCTGTGACGGCCCAGGCCACACGCCGGAACGCCAGGCGCTCTGTCTGGAATTCTGGCCTTGTACAGAGAGGTCCCACTGGGTGTCATCGGTACACGCAGCTCCCTGTCCCTGACCGGCCCTGCCCTCGGCTCTTGGGACACCTTGGTTTGAACCGGAGGGCAAAGTCACCGGGCCACCTTGCCAGAGGCCGTGCGTGTGTGCGTGCCAGGCACGTGGCTGCTCGGTACCTCGCAGAGGCCGATCTGTAGCAAGAGACCAGGACATTGTGACTTGGAACTTTCGGGGGTGGCGAAGCGGGTGTTGGGGGGCGGGTGTTGTTTCCTCCCCAGGGTCCACAGATGGAGTCTGCGGGAAACCCTTTCCCCAGGCCCGCCGTGTCCCCAGCTCAGAGCGAGCACCCCCAGCTTCTGCGTCCCGGCCTCCTCCCTTCCCCCTCCCGCCTGGGGGGCCCCAGCCCACACCTGCCGGACCTCGGGGCATCCACCCCCCTTCCCCAGAGAGAAGGGGCCATAGATACGAGCCCCCAGGACAGAGTGTGTTTGGGCGAGTGTGTGGGGGTGTAGGGTGGGGGTGTGGGGGCGGCGGGGCGGGCGTGGGTGTCTTGGAGGAGGATTGACCCCCGGGACCCGTTCCCAGCCCAGAGTGCCTTGATCATGGCAGCCAGCTTCCTCCCCAGCTCTCGCAGTGCGGGGCAGCACAGAGCCCCGGCCTGGGGCTGGACGGGCGCCCCAGGTGTCTGAGTCTGACTGCTGTGTGTCATCTGCGAGGGCCGGTGGCACCAGGCCGGGCGGCCGTGGCGGTCTTGTCAGGGGTGCGAGTGGGGGGTGGCCCCGGCCAGCAGGCCCCGTCGGGGCTGGACGACGGCCCTGCTCACATTGGATCCGGGAGAGAGTGGACCAGGCCGTGGGGGGCTGGGCGGGAGGGCGCCCCGCGCTCGGGGCGGAAGGGCTGGGCGCCCGGTCCCAGGCCGGCCCGGGGTCTCTCCCCAAAGCTGTTTCCGTGTGAGGCGGAGAAAGTCACACGCCGAGCACGCCACGTCTCAGGAACTCAGGTCCCAGGTTCAGGAGTTTTATTCCAAAGTCCTTCGGTGCGCGTCCCGCCCACGGGTCCCCAAGGGCAGGGACGGTGGCACAGAGCAGTCCCCGGAGGGGCCGGGCGTCTCCGTGCAGTCCGCCTGCCCCCGGGAGGGAGCGGGCCCCGCAGCCCGGCGTCTTGGGAT
>NW_024354501.1:1432566-1479045 GCF_902729225.1 Pteropus medius | reverse complement strand
AGCGGGGTTCGCTGTTTCCAAAGAGAGCACTTAACTTTTTCTCCGAAGGACCAGGGCTGTTCTGTGCGGTCGATGGGAGAGAAACGTTGCCTTAAAAATGAAAGGTGCAGGCGGCGGCCGTCACGTGGCGCGGCGCCGTCCCCAAAGCGGCTCTGGCGGCTGGCAGGGCGCACGCAGCCCTTCCGCAGGGCCTGGCGGGGAGCTGGGGCGCCGGCCTCCCCACTCAGGGGTCCAGCTGGCGGGCGTCCTGGCTCCACCAGGGCTGAAATGCAAAGGGCGGGTGGTCCGTGGCCTCGGGCCAGGTTCACGTGGGCCCCCAGCATCTCGTGATCGCGAACACGTGTGGGGCAGGGGGCCTGGCAGCCGCCCTCACCGACGCCCCGGGGGAGGACCCTCCCCAGCCAGCTTGCAGGGTCCGCTGGGGCGCAGCGTCTCCCCGCCCGGGTCTGTTCGGGGCCCTTCGGTGTCCCGGTTTGTGGCCATGCTCGCCGGCTTCGGTGACCGAGGAACCCGTAGACCTAGAGGGAGTGGAGTCCAGACCTTTATTTTGGGGCTGACTCCGGCTCCCGCAGCCCAAGCGGGCAGAGAGCTCAAAGCGAAGGTCGCCTGTGTGAAGGGACAGGTCGGTGACAGGACTCAGCCACTGGGGGCTGGCCTCGGGCTCATGTCCCAGACGGGAGAGGGGGGAGCCCCTTCGTGTTAGCTGTGCGCCTGCGGCCATCTGGGAAGACAGAGACGCACGACGCTCCCGGGTCGCATGCCGTGGATGGGAGCGTGGTCCGGGGTGGCTGCCACACCCTGCACCCCGCCTGCAGCACCGCAGGCGAGGGAGACAGTGGGGTACCCAGACCTCGCCACGCCCTGGGTCACAGCTCAGACCCGTGAAGGGTGATTCAGAGGTGGGGACGGACAGCCGGGCCACAGGTGGCCCCCAGCCCGCCTATTGGGACACGCAGAGAGGGCTGGACACTTTCTGTGGCCGCAGCCCGGGGTCTCCAGGAGACCCAGCCGCCTTTCTTGCCGGAAGCAGGTGCTCAGGTGACCTGCACAGGGTCCCAGCATCCCCCAGACTCGTGTCGGTCTCGGCAAGCACGAGGGCCACCTCGCAGGGAGACGCGGTCTGAGCAAGTGTCCCCTCGTTCTCAGCCGGTGGCGTTTACAAGGCCACCTGATTATTTTGACATCTATCTGCCAGGTGTCACTGATTTTTTTCTTTAAACTCACTTTTAAAAAGTCACTCAGTCAAGTCAAAAGTGCCAGGAGATTTAAGGGGCCAGAAGGACGGTCACACCGCACGCGGCCAGGTAGAAGTGCCGTGTGGGTGTGGGTCCCCGTCCTGCGCTCTGCAGAGGTTGGTTCCACATGCGGTCCCGGTGACCACGTTTTCCAAAGCCAGCGTCAGTCGAGGCCGTGGGTGACACCTGTTGAGTTCAGGATCGCCCTGGAGGAGCCGGGTCCTGTGACCGACTGCCTGACTTGGAGGCTGGCTCCCACAGGCTTGTCCCAGACACATTCCAGAGAATTTTGTACAGAACTGGATGCACAATCCAGCTTACTACTGATAAATGCCTGAACATCGAACACCGTGCCGGGCGAGGCCTCCGGTCCCCGGGGAGGGGGCCCCACCTGCTTTCTGCTGCCCCCCGACCCGCGGAGGTACTGGGCTCGCTTTGCAGCCACCGGCCCTGCCCAGGCTCTTCTCAAGCAGCTTTAAAACCTTAACTACTATTTAAACATGAGCAGGAAGGGAGGGGAGTGGTGTCCCTGTCCCACGCCTCGCCTTCCTTTGGCAGGACACAGGACACGTGGGGAGCAGGCGTGGACCCCAGGAGCAGCTCGCTTCCAGGGCTTGGGGGCGTCGTCCTGGTGACGTATTGACAGGCTCATTTACAAACGGAATGCCTGCGAGGCAGCCACAGGTCTGGCCGAAGGCTGTCTGTCCGTCCCCGCCCAGAACATACCTGGCCAGGTCCCTCCCCAGCCTGCCCTCCATGGGGACAGAGGGGTCCACCTCCCAGGGGGGCTGGGACAGCCGTGGAGGCACCATTCCCGGGGCAGGCTGCCTGCCTCTGGGTGTGTGGCTGGGAGACGTTGCTCCCTGGCCTCCCCTTGGGGGGTCCCCACGGGCCAAGTGGCGAGGACCCCGGGGGGCTCGCGGCGTGGGCATGCGGCTGCCCTGAGTGGCTGTGCATCATCGCAGGGTGTAGGCTGGCGGTGGCTCCCACGTGGCCAGGAATTACTCGCGTGGGTGTGCTGGGTGCATGCACGGGGGTCTCAGCCACCCCCCAGACCCCCACAGATGAGCCCCTCCCCATCCAAAGCCATTGGTGGAGCATCTCCGGACTCGTGTGCCAGCCCCAAGGCAGAAGCCGAGGGTCCGAGACCGCTCCGTCACACACACGTTTTCCTTTCCCGTAGGGACTTCCCTTTAGCCAGCCAGCATCACACCCCGCTTCCACAGGCCACGCGTCCCCTTCCCGGGGCCACCCCAGGGAAGTATGACAGTCGCACAGGTCCCTGTCTGGCCTCGGCTTGCTCGGATGAAACTTTGTATGTATTTTGTATGGCATAGATTCTATATTGTAATGATGTCCTATGCAAAAAAGAAAAAAAAATTAACTAAATTGTAAATTTTATTGTTTTAACGTGTATGCATGTTTAGTGACGTTTACATTTTGAAATAAAATTTATGATTCATTATTGTACTTGCCGGAGCCGATTCCTTTGCAGGGCGTGCCTCGGACAGGCTCTGGGCGGCGAAGGGGACCGAAACGGACCAGCTCGAGCAGCCGCGTGCAATGGTCCGAGGGGCGGAACCGGCCTGGACCCTGCAGGGGGCGTGGCCTGCCCGCTCCCCCCGCCCCTCCCCGAGAAAAGCTCCGCCCCTCAATCCAGCTGCTGCAGGAGGCCGCGGTGGCAGGTCCACGCAGGGCCCCGCGCATGCCCCCCGCGCATGCCCCTGGGCGGCCGCCCTCAGCCCCAGGCGGCTTCGGAGGCCCTGAAGTCGGTCGCCCCGTCCCGCCACTCAGCCAGGTGACGGCTCACCTGCCCCTCTCCCAGAGTCCAGAACGCGCCCTCTTCGCAGCCACCAACGTCCCCAAGGGTGGCCATGGGAAGTGGCCCCAAAGGGGACAGGCCCGGGGGCACTAGGGGGCTGGGGGTGGGACCCCAGAGCCCCTCTATGCCTCCCGTGATCATTAGCTGCCTCTGGCTGCTCCCCAGAGCAGAGCTTGTCCACGCAGGCAGCAGAGAACCCACAGCAGCGGGAGGAAGTGGGTGACGGGGTCTGGCCTCCCCCACATTCGCAGACCCGGGCCTGACCCCGGACCATCTGAGGGGCTTGTTTAGAGGCTGTATGCGAAATACAGTAACAGCAGAAGGCGTAGCAGCTGATCAAAGATGGTTTCCCCTGAAGCCGCGTGCCCACCAGCAAGGCATTCGCAGACCCAAGCGAGTTTTCTGTGCCGTAGACTGGGGCGTGGGTACGGCGCGCACCCCAGCACGTGCTGAACCGTCGAGACAAACGCCCAGCCTGCCCTCTGGGAGCCGGCTCGCTGGTGCTCAGGGCGCCCCAGGCCACAGGGGCCCGCCTGGAACCCCGTCCGTAAATCGTGGGGTGTGGGAGGGCCCCAGATGCTTTCAAAATATTGACAGGAAAAAAACCGAAAAGCGGTTGTCAGTTGTGACGCTGCTGGGGTTTGAGAGGGGGTGTGGGTTCTGCTGGGAAGACAGGACCTGGCTTTCGGGGAGGCCCTTCTGTGTAGGAGGACGGAAACAGGCAATAGGCTTTGCAGGTGTTTGAAAAACAAACAGGGCGGAGGCTCTGCCCCTGCCCCTGCCCCCCACACGGGGTCCTCCAGGCCCGGCCTCTCAGCGAGGGGTGACGCGGTCCCCCCCGGCGGCCCTGGCTGAGTGTCAACAATAAACGTCAGTATGTCTGCGTGGGGTGCCTGCTGGCGGGGTCGTCGGCACACTCTCTTCCCCACTGGCTTGGGGAATAGAGTTACTGGGCGCAGACCCCTCAGCTACACCCCTCAGCTACTCCACGTCTCTGGCCTCCCGTCTGTGTTCTGGTGTTTTTAACCCCAATCCAAGAGGGGGCGCCTCCACCGTGGAGGTCAGGGGGCCTGAGAGGCACCCACAGTGGGTGTTAGGGTGAGCTTGTGCTGGGTGGGGGGTCGAAACTTATACTTCCTTTCTTGTGAATGCTGCAAATATTAAATAATATTTATGTTAAAAATACCGAAATGTTTAAAACAGCATAAATAGGAATAGATTAAATGAACTATGTAACATCCAGTATCTCCAGGTCATAAAACAGTAGCCGAAGTATAATCACATTTTATTAAAAGTTTTCTCGATAGCTATGTAATTGTGTTACATATTATGTGCGCAGGACGAATCCTGATACAAGGCAGCAAAGGCCAGCAGCTAGCTTTTAGCAGTGGAAAGCACAGATTCTTTTTAGTCACGTATTTTTATTTTCTAATTGTTCAAAACTACGCAGGTGTAACTTTCACAGCTAAAAACCACAAATGCACTTGTGTGAGGCTAAGAGTTTGCGAAGGGTGAGCTGGGGAGTCTCTGCCGCACCCTGGGACATGTCGGCCAGCACCCATGGCTGTGCCCTTAGGGAGACTGACCCCCCAAAGGTCCCCAGCTGCATCCACACGAGGAGGCACGACGCAGAACTGCATGCATCAGCCTCAGAACAAAGCTGCACGAAGATGGCGAGGTGCCAGACGGAAGCCCTGCCACAGAACGTGCTGGAAAACAGACACCACGTGTTGCTTGTGCGTCCATACCCACAGACCGGGGGCACCCAGCCACACGGGGAGTCAGGCCTGGGCTGGGAAGAGCCCCTGCACCCCCTCCCCCCCCCAATCTGTGGCGTTTGTTTTTCTTTCTCCCTGGGTAGGAATGTCCGACACTTGACACGGTCCACGGGTGTGGCGCCTGCGTGTCATCTGCAGGCTGACCGTGCAATGTGCATCCTGAAGCGTGCTGACATGGCTGCGGGCTGTCCCCGTCCCCCGGAAGCGAGCTCTGCCAGGGAGCCGGGCACCTGCGGCTGTGCCGCCGGCGGGGCCATAGGTCGGGCAAGGACAGTAACAATAGGAACCGCGCAGGCAGGAGGCAGGAGGGCGGGGCCGCCACCCCCAAGACGAGCGTCGGTTGCCGGGAAACCGGAGCGGGGGCGGGGGCGCCCTGCGTGCGGGGTTCCCAGTCCCCTCTGGCACCTGGGGCGGGCGCTGAATCCTTGGGGGAACATTCGAAAGTTCTTTCCCGTTTCGTGTGTACGGCAGGGCAAAGGAGACGTGCTCTGTGTCCATTTGGTGACGGTCGTAAGAAGATTTGACAAAGTGCCAGTGCAGATGCTCGACCAAATCTGTTGACGCCGCTTTATGTAGAGTCCGGGTGTTCCGAGGACTTCGGAATTCATTCGATCATGGGTTTCATTTTCAACACTTACAGATTTTAAAACCTAAGTAATATATAGGAACAAGGATAAAAAAAAACCATCAAATAATACTAAGGAACCTAGTGATAAAATGTCTCTCCTCTCCCTCTCGCCCCTGATCCCTACCAAAGAAAGTCCCAGTGCCCCAGGACTACCCCCCCCTTTTTATTATTATTATTTCTCTTTTTAACTGTCTCATCGGTTATTCCTGCAAGCGTCGACGAAACGCTTTGTCTGTGCTCCTGTTTTGTGACTTAGGAGGATTGGACAGATACACCGGCTTCCTGATGGAAAGGTGAGTCACCTGCACCTGCCTCTCCCTCGCAGGAAGGTCTGAGCCCACGGTGCCCACGGCTTTCCATCCGCTTCGTCCGCCGCGAAGGCGGCTTCTGAGGGTGCCGCGCCGCAGCCGCCACCCGCCCTGGGCTCCCAGCGTGTCCAGCGTGTCCAGCGTTGCGTGCAGGTCACTTGCTGCACGGCGGGGCCCTGGGCTATGGGACGTTTTCCTCTCTGGGAGCCTACGGGCACCCTCTCCTCGGGCCACTGCAGGAAGACAGTCTTAGCATCAAGGGAAAATTGGGTGAACGCATCTTACACTCCATCAGTAGCTTAAAAGCATGTCGCATTGTAGTTTGCTTCATGTTTGAAGCTTAAATTTATTATATCCTTTTTTCTCTGTAGCTTTTAATTGCCCGCCTTGCTTCTTGTTAAATATGGTGTCTCTGCCATGGCCTTGCTTCCCGCCCCTCCCCGCCACCCCTTTTTTGTCTCAAAACCTCCTCCCCAGCCCTCTCCCTGCTCCCACCCCGATCCAGCACCCCGGGCCCCCTTTACTGCCTCCAGGGGTCACTCTATAGTCCAGATGCCCCATCTTTCTCTTTCTCTTAGTTTTTTTCTCTCACTTTGCTGGAATACATCCTCAAGTGACTGTCCAAGAAAGTCCTCGAAGGTGTGAAAATACCTTTATTCTGTCCCGTACTTGACAGATAATTTGGCCCAAACCAGAAAACTAGGTTCAAAATGACTCGCTGAGTGTGTTCTTACATTCACCGCTACCTACCCGCAGGCAGCCTGATGCCTTGCGATTCTCACACCTGGGCTCATTCTCCCACCTGGGCCGATTCTCCCACCTGGGCCGATTCAAACACCTGGGAGGATTCTCGCACCTGGGCTGCTAGCGTTTGCTTTTACCGGCTTTGAAGGCTTTCGGGCTTCCCTCGCTCCCTGTGGTCCTGGCTTCCTGCGGATGTTTCTGAGGGCGATCCTGGCCCTGCGTCCCCCCGGCCATTCCGTCTGAAGACCCCCGGCCCCTTTAGCACCGGAAGCTGCTCCCCTCACGTCTTGGTGCTCTGTCCTCCCTCCACGTTCCGCCCGTTCTGTCTCGTGGAGGCTGCGGGCGGACTCAGGGGGTCTCCTGTCACTTGGCGCTTCTGGATCATCGTCACGTCCGCCTTTCCTCCTGCCTCCTGGTCGGCTCCCTGAGCTGGAACCGGCTCCTTTGCGCAGACCGCGCCTCGCGTCCCCTCCCAGCCCTTCCTGGCACCCCTGTCCGGGCGGTGGCCACGGCCCCTCAGCTGGAGGCACCTCGTCCTACGGGGCTGCTGAAACAGGAGAGAACGATGATTCTCCACTACGAGCCTTCTCTACCGGGCAGAGGCCTGTGGGGGGCTGTGGGGTTGTGGGGCTGCAGGGCGGGCTATTAGTGGGTGGGAGATTGCAGGCAGGGGTGTTGGGGTGTGTGAGAGCCCACCTGAGGTGTTGGGGACCATGAGCTGATTTTAACAGGAGGCAGTCGGATAGGCCGTATGGGCCATGGGCGGGGCTTGAGGGGCTGGAGTGAGCTGTGGTGGGGCTGGTGTGCAGCTCAAGCGGGGCTGAGGGCTGTGGTGAAAGCTAGAGGCTGTGGGCTGGGCTATGGATGCGTCAGGGGCGGGGCTCAGGAGGGCTGTGCATGGCTTGGCGGGGCTGTGGGCTGAGCCATGGATGGGACTGCGGGTGAGGCCATGGGCAGCCCTTGGGCGGGTGTGTGGGAGGAGCTGCAGGGCCTGCACTGCGGCCCAGGTGCTCTCCCCGGGCCCTCCCTCCACAGCAGACCTCGCAGTCGCTGCGTGACGCCCGCAAAGCCCTGTCGCCTCCACGCGAGACCACGTCCCCCTGTTCTCTCAGCCTGCCCCGCGCTCCTGGGCCCGCCCACGCCAGGGGTCCGCGCCGGCGCCGCGCAATGTCCACGTGGACGGCTGGCCCCGCAGAGCGCGCCCTCCGCATCCGCGGCCAGCGCCCCCTCTGCGTCCGCGGCCTGGCCAGCGCCCCAGCCCTCCCTCGCGCTGTCCGCCCACTTCCTGGCCCCGGGTGGGCATTAGTCTTGGCCCCGCAGCACCTGGCCTCGGTGCTCAGCGGGCCGCGGGCTCCTGGCTGCTGCTGGTTTACATTTCTAACGTCTCAGCCTCTGGTTCTGAGACTATGTTCCATCCACTCTGGGACACACACACGCACTAACATGGCAGAAAAATGGTGGTCTCAGCAGTGCATGGAAGCTTCACCTGCGTCCTTCCCTGCCTGTTTTGTAATTTTAAGGTGCTTTCACTCACACGAGCTCATTTCATGCTGACAGTAATCCCCAGAGAGAGGGAGAGGAGACCCCATTGTCTGTGGAAGGGACACTAAGGCTCGGCAGGCATTGTGACGGGGGACGGAGCCTGGAGCCGTCAGCGAGGCCTGTTCTCTGTCGTCAGGGCCGTGGCCCCAGCCCTCTTTCCTGAGGGCACTAGTATCCATGTGACCACAGTCTGCCAGGTGTCTCTGGCCCATGACCATATGTCCTCTGTCCTCCAGCTGCCCCAGTGGGCATCCGGCTCCCTGCAGAGGCCCACAGGGATGTCCCAGCGGCTCGGCCTCTTCCTGCCTGTCCTCTGGGCCACGGCTGCCCTGCTGCCCACGGGCTCCCTCGTCCATGGACTAATGCAGTAGCCCGTCCACAGGCCACGTGCTACCTCGTCCCGGCCCAGGCCCTTGGGAGCCTTCCAAACCTGGGGGCAGACGGATGAGGCCTTTCCGATGAGAACCCACAGATGGCTTCCCTTCCCACTCGCCATGGCACTAGGCCCCACCTGGCCTGGCACCTGCCTCTCTCCTAGGACCCCGCCTCGGCCCTCCCTGCCTGCCAACCCCCACCCCGCCGGAAACACAGGGGCCTCCGATTGGGGCCTTGACATTTTCTGACCCAGATGTCGAGGTCTGTTCCCCACTCCCACCTCTGCTCAAACGTGCCTCATGGGGTGGGCCTCCCCTGAGCCCCGCTAAAGTGAACGTGGCCCTGTCACTGCACCCTCAGCCTCAATCACCTCCCCGCCGGTGGGGATGCACTCACCTCGGCTAGGTCGTCTCTCGGGCGGCAATTCCCTCCTCCCGCGACCTCCCTCGGGTTCCCTCCATCTGAGCCCCCCACACTTCTGTTCCTGCCACTTCCCCCTCCACGGGGCTGAACCCCGCTGTGCTCTGGGCTGAAGCCGTTCCAGGCGGAGGCCTAGCCTGCCGGCCAGACATTGGCTGCTGGGCCTTGAAGATGAGGCGATGGGGGTGAGTGCCCACTCGAATCACGTTCGTTATGCCCAGTCACGGTCCCCGTCCTTGACTGGTGTGGTCTCGCTGGGTTCTGGCAGCGGCCGGCATGCTGATGAGAAGACAGTCCGGGAGTGACCAGAGGGCTGCGGACGGGGGTCGCCACCTGCCAAACCGGCCCGGGCGCCCTCGGGCCCAGGAGCTCCCCCCGCGAGTTACCTGGACGGAAGGGAAGCAGCAGGCAGGTCTGGCTGTTCCCGGTGAGGCAGGAAGCACTGTGTACCCCTCAAAAAGAGAGAGAGAGAAGGAATCGTCGGCCTCGGGTGCGTGACAGTTAAAGGTGCTGAACAGTGCAGACGAGGTGCACGGCGTGTGTCCGAAAGTAGGGGACCCCCAACGACATGGAGTAGCCTTCGCTTATTTTTGTAGAAAGAGGCCCTGCGGGCACACGCGGAGGGCACAGGAACAGACCGAGATTCCTGTGGTTCGCTGCTCTTTCTAGAACAGCTTACCGAGGTATAATTCATGCATCACACCCATCATTCCCAGACATGTCACTCATCCGGTGCCGCCGACTCGGGGACTTTGTGGCGGCAGGTCTGGCTGCACACCGGGAGGCAGAGAGGGTGGGTGACATGGCGGGGCCCAGGGAGGGACATGGGGAGCGCGGGGACATGCCCAAGTGGCTCGGCTCTGACCGGCAGCCTGGTTCCGGGGGAGGGAGGCGGGGTGAGCATCCTCCCTCCGTCAGGCAGGCGACCGGATGGGTCCCATCGGCGCTGCCCGTGTGAGCTGGACTGTGGGGGGCAGTCGGGGCGCCCCACTGTGAAAGCTGCCCCTCTCCCAGGCAGGCCCAGGCCGCAGAGCGCCGTGCTCCGTCCCTGCTCAGGTGCTCGGCACGGCCTGTGGAGGGGGGAGACCAGACGCCGAGTCAGATCTGGACCCGCACCCGGCTGGAGGGGACATCCATGAGACGAGGAGGGGTCTGACCCCATGCAGCCCACAGGCCCGAGTCCCACCGTTGGTGATGGGGACACTCAGACAGCTCAGGAGCTGCAGGCATCGGCCGGGGCGTGGACTGTAGACGGAGAAGCTGGGAGGAGGCGTGGGAGGGAGAAGCCCCTGGTCGGAACGGAGGGTCGCAGTGGTGGCGGTCCCGCCCCAGGGGACAGGGGAGCGGAAGCCAGGAAGGAGGAGACCTCCTGTGCCCACCCCCCCACACTCCTGGGGGGCTTGTCAGGAGCAGGGCTGGCCCGTCCCCCAAGGTCTGGGTTTCTCCAGCAGTTCCCAGGTGCCCCAAGGCCACCCCAGCTTCGCACAGAGAATGGCTGCCATCGAGAAGGTTGTACCCCTCCTGCTCGCTTCACGAACAGGGGACGAGCCGGGGGGACCGGCGAGGCAGCGGCTCTTCTTAAAGGACCCCGGGCCTGGGGCGGGGTGCAGGACACTCGGGGCCCGTGGGGAAGGGCTCCGAGCTTCCGAGTGACTTCTGGTGGCCCCGGAGCAGGCCCCTTTCCTCGTCCTGCGTTTGTCCCCCTCTCGGCCTGGCAGGGCCTTCGTGGAGCTGTGACAGGGTCCTCATCCCTATCCTCCAAGCTTCTCAGCTCATGGGGACACATGGACAGTGACGGGGGGCCAGGCCTCGGAGACGGAGCCAGCCAGGGCTGTGAGGGTGACTCGGTGTGCCCAGGAGGAGGGGGCCAGGTGACCGGGCATGACAGGCCTTCTGTGCACACGACAGGGCCATGGGCCGCAGGCTGAGGGGCCGAGGGTGGCACGGGGACCCCTTTGTCCCCACAAGCTCGGGGACTCTGTCCGTCCCTAGTTCTCGTTTTTCCTTTGACGTGACCAGTGGAGACAGCCCCAGGGTCATTTCTCTGCAGCTGGAAATTGATAAATTGATGGGTGGGGGGCAGGGTGGTGAGGGAGGCACCCCAGGGCTGAGGGGGCGTGTGGGGTGCTCTGTCAGTGGGGCAGGGTGTGCCCGGTGGGGCCTGGCAGGCAGCCACAGAGCCGCAGCAGCACGGCTGAGATTCGGCCCCGCCCACACTCTGGGGTCCTGGGTGGGGCGCCCTCCCCCCGCCCCCTCCGCTCCCTTCTTTCCCCCTCTCTTCCCTTCCCTTCCCCTGAGGGCTGCCACCTGGGAGGCCCCGTCAGCTGGGAACATGCGGGGGACCACCCTCCGGGACCCCGCCCCCCTCCCGCGACAGGCTTGTTCGCTCTGGGGTTCCCCAGGCTCCCCTCTGAGCTGGGGCTGAGTCTTGGTTCCCGGCTCTGACAGCTGCTAGAGAGTCACCCTATATCCCTGGGCCTCAGTTTCTCCGCTTGAGGAAAAGGGTTGGTTTGCCGGGAGGGTGAAGGGAGGTCGGTCACCTGTGTGCAGGGCGAGGCACAATGACATTATTCTCGTGTACGTGGAGGGGTCATCCATGGAACCCTCCCCTGTGCAGGCGAGGAGGCGGAGGCAGAGTTTGGGGGCCGGCGTGGGATCCGCAGATCCTCTGCTCTTTTGAGGGTTCCCCACCCCGTCTCCGCTTCCAGCTCTCGCCGTCCCCCCGGTGCCTCGGTGACACGACTTGCAACCACCTGGGAGCTGCTCTCGCCAGCCCAGAGTTTACATCACCGCACAGAGCGCTGCGCCCTGGGGGGCCCGTGATGAGCCTAACGAGGCGCCTGCTGCGCACGTCGGGGCTTGGCCTCCGCCAGGGCCGCCCGGTGATTTGCCAGACCCGGGATCAGGCCTCTTCCTGGACGGGTCTCACCTCGAAGCGCGCCGGGCGCGGGGCGTGTTCTCCACGCTTCCTCCTCGCCCGTGGGACCTGACGTCAGGATGTCCAGACCCGTGGGGAGTGTGCGCAAGAGCTGTTTGAGCCAAACGGGTGACGACCGCTGAGAAGCAGGACCGCGGACGCGCTGGACGGCCACCGCTGCGTGGCTTGGGATTGCAGAGGGAAGGAGGGGATCGTCGCGTGGAGGGGACGGGACAGGTGACGCGCTTCTGCGCCCCCGCACGGTGGCTCCACTTTGGCGGGTCTGGAAAGAGGGTGACGTCGGGCGTTTGGAAGGCGAACGAAGCTGGACGCACGGGGCCGGATGAAACCCCATCACCGAAGAAGCGTCCAGCCTGGGAGTGGCCGCCCCGCGTCGCCTGCCGGGTGGGACCCCACGGGCTTCGCAGACCCATGAAGCGTGAGGACAGACACGTCCCCTGAGTCCCGATGCCCTCGGCGTCTTCCCCATTCCGACCCGGGCTGGGACAAGAGCTCGCTGTTTCACGGCATGTCCCGGCCTCTGACGCTTTGCCTCCCTCTCATGAGGACACCTGTGTTGACACCGGGCTCAACGAGATACTCCGGAAAATCCCCCCGTCTCGAGGCCCTTAACCTCATCAGTCTGGCAAAGTCGCCTGTGCCATGATGTCACGTAACATATTCTCAGGTCCAAGAATCGGGATGTGTGTGGTCATCTTTGGGGTGTGTGTGGGCGGGGGGCGTCATTCTGTAGCCTACAATGCGAAATAAAGAGATGATGGGAGAAACTTGCAGAACTAAAAACCGGGGCGGGGGGAGGGGGGGTGAATGTTTAAAATTAGAAATTCCTCCGACTAACTCAGTGAGATGTTGAGGAAGGGTTCGCACCTGGGCACCGGGTCAGGGAGAAAGCCCCGCGGGCTGCCTGGAGGAGGAGGCGCCCAGTCACGGGCAGGGCAGGAAGGTCCGCAGCATGGCGACCGAGTGCCACGAGGAAATAGGAGACTCCCCTCAGGCTCGAGGGAAAATGATCTCGACACTACCTTGCAGAAAAAAATAATGTTTTTTTTTGTGTTTGTTTTGTTTTAATCCAAAAAAAGGATTCCGAACGTGAATGTCTCAGGGACTTGCTCTGAGGAAGCGTAACCTGAGGTCTACTTTGCCCACAAGAACATGGACATCAAGGAAAAGGACCACGAGGAGGTCCCCAAAGTGCAGAGCTCCCGCGTTCTCTGCCGGGGACTCGGAGGTGACGCTAGGAAGCGTGACATCTAAGCCGTCCACAGCAAGAAGCTGAAGGAGGAACAGGATCCGATGCCACCGATGGACATGGCACAGACCTCGCCCTCGCCGCGGAAGGCGCTGGCCTGAGGCGGTGCTTCCTGGGAAGGCCAGGTGGGTGGGGGGCAGGGGGTGCCGTTGAGATGCACTCGCGGCCACCCGGGGGTTAGCTTTACAACCACCTGTGTTTTTCTGGGTGCGTGTTGTATTTCCCAATGAGGAGGAGAGCTGGAGCGAGGACGGGGGCGAAACCCTCTCACGGCCTTTTGCTGAAAAGGGACGGGACCGGAGGGGGCCCCGGAATGCGGGTCGCTTCTCCTGGTTCTTTCTGCATCTAATGCCCTCCGCCCCACCCCCAGCCCCGGGCCTCAGGCTCCACTGGGGACCACGGGCGCTGGCAGAGGCGGCCCCTCCTTCACTGCTCCCCAGGCACCCGGCCTCTGACCCAGGCGAAGGCGCAGGCTGTGCCGCCAGCTGGGCCAGACGCGGCCGCCCTCCCTGGGGGCCGTGCTCCCCGCCCCTGCGTCTGCAAGGCCGTCCCCGCCGGCTGCGGGTGCCGTGAACTTCACGTGTGGGATGCTTGATGTTTTGCATCCTTTAAATATTCTTGAGCTGGTTTCTGAGAGGCAGTTCGGTGGCTTGGAAGTCCTTTGGGGTCTTGCTTTCCCGCTTCATCAGGGAGGTTGGAGCTGTGCGTGGTCGGGGCCTAAGAGTCTTCCGGGCGACCGGCGGGGGGCCCCGGGGGCGGCACCAGGCACCACTCCCTGCCCCCCGGGGAGGTCCTCACAGGCCTCTCTGCAGAGCCCCGGGGCTCGCTCTGGGCCGCAGTCCCCCTTTGGTCCTGTGTCCTGGAAAATCTAGCTGCCTCGGTCTCCCTGGATCCCCAGCTCCGTCTCCTGAACTCGGGGAGCCCTCCCTGTTCCCCCAGGCCCCCCATGTCCCATCTCCCAGGAACCACTGTCCGTCCTCGCCTGATGGCCTGCAGGTCCCCGGCTTGTCTGGCTGTGTGGCAGCTTCAGGAGCGGGTGTCTGGGTCCCGCCACCCACCCTGGGGTGGGGTGGGGGGACGCACAGATGGCTGGTTTTAAAGGGAGAGTAAAGCACGGTCCTCTAATGAGTTATCGGGCAGGAGGGCCACTCGGAGTGGCATCCGGGCGGGGACAGTGCGGGGGCCGAGGAGCACCTGTGCAGGGTGGGCAGCACCCTGCCCTGGGGACAGGGGAGAAGGTGCTGGGCACAGGGCCGGCAGGCAGAGGCCTCTGGATGTCCCTGCTTGTGGCCTGAGGGGAGGGGAGACGGGGCAGAGGGGTGAGGACCCAAAGTCCCAGCAGCACGGAGGGCGGGGCGGCCGCAGTCCAGAGGGCCTCGGGCGGCCTGGGGGTGGCGGGTCCTGCACTCATGATGCCATGGACACGCGATCCCCAGGGGCCGCCACACCGATCTGCCTTCTCAGGCCCCGGAGCCGGCCGACCGTCGAAGGCCACCCTGCCCATCAGCTCGGGGCCTCGGAGCTGCCAGCCTCTCTCCAACAGGCCTGTGCCCGGCCGTCTGTCTGGGGAAAGCCAGACACCCTCAGCGAGTTTGTCACGACGTTCTGGAGGACGACCTGTCCGTCTGGACCGAGGAACAGGAGCCTCTGCCAGAAGCCTTGGGGGTGGTCCGGCACCCCAACTCCGTCTGTGCTGAAGCCAGGGGACAGGCCCACGGGGGCTTCTGGCCTCACTGGCTTTGTGTGACTCGCTGCTTCTGTGACACGGGACAGGGCCCAGCCTGTGTCCCAGCCCCTGTTCCTCCTGGACTTGTGTGTCTGTGCCACCTGTCTCCTCAGACACCCAAGGAGGTCCGGCGACCTTGGCCAGGCCGACACACTGTTTTCTCAGGGCGCCCTCTGCCTGAGCGTGGGGCAGGGCCGTGGACGGTCGGCCACCACTGTCCCCTGCCCAGGTAGAAGGAGCCCAGGCTTCAGGGCTGGAGCACACGACCCCGTCCGTCCCCTGGCCTCTGGGCTGAGGTGCCCACCTTCTTCCTGCTAGAGGTTGGGGGCTGCGCCCGCCTAACCTGCAGCTCAGATGACAGACAGCCTTTGAGGACCCCGGGGGCTGTCACCTCAAAGACACACCCACGGGACAGGGCCCCAGGCACTCAGCCTGCAGGGTCTCCTGGGGCCCTTGGTCTGGATGCAGCCCTGCCCCCACCCAGGTGGAGGGACCCTGGCATGCCCTTGGCGACACCCCCAGGCCAGGCCCTGGCAGCCTCGGTGGCCGCCCCTAGCTGCTCCTGCCCCGAGGGCGAGGGGTGCTGCTGGCCACACCCTGGCTCTCGCCCGCCCTCCCCCACACACCTGCTGTGTGCAGGAAGATTCTAGGCACTGAGGGAGAGAGAGAGGGAGGATCGGCTCGCCCTGCTCCACAGAGGTGATGGTGGTCAAGTGGAGGACGAGGGCCCGTGGCATCACGACCTCGGTACCGAGCGCCCGTGATGTCGACAGCGCCAGTGACTGTCCCCATCCTCCAGACGAGTCAGCCGAGTCGCTCAGGCTCTCACGGCTGGACCCGTTCCCGCTGACACGGTGACATGCCGGTCAGCACCTGGGGATGGGGTGGGCGGGGAGGTGGCGTTGCCCTGGGCTCTGGGGAAGGGAAGGGCTTGGACAGAGGTTGGGCACAGGCACACGGGCCGAGGGGGGCTAACACAGTGTGCCTGCCCCCACGGAGCCCGGGCATGGGCCCGGGGAGGCAGCCGTCAGGGACAGAAAGGGCTCTGCGCTGCATCCCGCGGTGACCAGCGGGTGTGGAAGGGACCTGTGAGTCGGGAAGCGACACTCTCAGAGCTGCCCTGGTTCCATAGGGCCGGGCCTGCCGGGGGCTGGAAGCTGGTTCTGAGCAGGTTCGCTGGTGAGTCGGTGGCTGGAGCACAGAGGACCCAGCCCCTAGGAGGTCCACGTCCTGCCGTGGCCCTGCAGGCTGGGCAGCCGCCCGCCCCTGCCCTGGGCCACCGCTCGGCCACCGCTGGCCACAGTCACCAGCGGTAGCAGCGTTTGCTTGGTCGGCCCGATTCCAACCCACAGGCCACTGAGCAGCGGCCTGCCGGGCGCCTTCCTGCCAGGGCCCCCTCCCTGTCTAGACGGTGGATGGGTGGCGGGGGCGGGGGCGGGCGGGGACGGGCCGAAGCCTGTCTGAGGCCCCGCTGGAGAGCCGGCCGGGCGGACTCGTTGGCAGGGTCCCTTTCCTGCAGGCCTCGTGGCTCTGCCTCTTTGAGTCACCGGCCGCTTCCTTCCTGTGTGTGTCTCACGCACGCAGAGGGTCCAGCCGGCTCCGTGTGCGTGTCGTGGCTTTCATGTGTTTGTCTCTTTGTGAGCTGGAGGCTGGAGGGCGGGGCTGCTCTCGGGGGCCTTTGTGACGGGAAGGACGTCGCGGGTCACTTGGGTTTTCTCGGCAAGTTCAAACCCCCGGCCGGGAGAGGGAGAGGGCCGCCCTGGGGACCTGTCACACGCGCTGTCAGGCATAGTCTCGAAAGAGCCGCAGGAGGCACCCGAGACAGGTCGGGGACGTTGGGGGTTCAGGGAGGCTGGGGCCTTGCCCAGGTTGTCGCCCCCCCACCCCAGCTCCAAGCTCGCTCCTGGGCGGCCACAGGCCACGCCCTGCAAGGCTGGTGGCAGGCGGGGGACAGTCTCCACCCCTCGACCTTCAGAGCCTGTTTCCTGAGAAGCCGTGGGGGACCTTCGGCTTGGGAGTGTTTTTTCCCTTCGGGTAAACAAAATACAAAGGAGTTTCCCAAAGCCCTTTGGCTGTGACTCACAGACGATGCGGTTTCCATGGCAACTCCACGCACACACGTGTACACGGGCGCCCACGCACGCACATGGATATGCACGTGCGTGTGTGATCGCGTGTGCGCGTGCAACGTCCGTGTGACACCCCGCACGTGTCGCCGCGCCGCGCGTGTGCGTGGCGATGCATGCGTGCGCGCGCGCGCATCTGTGCCTCGCTCCACACGCGAGGCTTCCACGTCCTCCCGATCGCCTGCCTCCCACGGAGGTCGCATCCCAGGACTGGGTCACAGCCCAAGGAGTGGCAGACGCTGGAAGGCATTGGTGGTGTCTGCGGGGCCCGGTCCACGGGCAGCCGGTCGCTGCGCCTCCGCCGCCGCCGCCAAGGACACGCGCGCTGGCGCCGAGGTTCGCGGCTGCGCACCAGCCACCCCGGGCGCTGCGCTGCTTAGGGGACAGAGCCTTTGGGGGATTCGGGGAGGAGGAACTCAAGGCCACAGCCCCAAAGACAGGAGTCCAGGTGGCGACACACTGCGGTCCCCGCGTTTCCTCTGAACATGGGTGGTCGTGACCATCATCTCACACCTCGGGCGGCAGGAGACGCACAGGCTGGAGAGGCCTCCAGCTAATTCCTGGGGACTTCAGGCCCGTGGCTCCCCTCCCCCCGCACTCAGGCCCCGGGAGGCGCAGCTGGGTGGGCGGAGCTGGAGGCGGGGCCCTGGCAGGTCACCCCGGGCTGTGGGCCCCGGGGGTGTGTCACGTGGGGCCCACGCACTTCTTGCCAGCTGACATTGCCCATCTGGGACAGAATCTGAGGCACTCTTTCTTAGGGTCACCGTCCGGCAGGGCACTTAGAGCAGTGACGGAACTAAATACCCAGTGGACACACTCCTAGCTCCGGCCTGCCCGGGCCACAGGGGCTGTGGCTCCAAGCACAGCCACCGGGTGTGGGCAGGGGGCGCAAAGTGCAGGCTGCCCTACCCAGCTCGGCCAGGCCGGGGGTCAACAGGCCTGGTTCCCAGGACCATCTGCGGGGGACTTTATGCCCTGGGCCCTGACATGGAAAGCGGGCAGGGCAAGGGGGTAGAGGTTACTCACCTTTCTGTGGACAGTCACTGGACGGGGTTAGAGACCCACTCCAGCGTGGCATGGGACGGGACGCTGGGTGACCGTGATGGCGAATGCGGGTGGGGCAGCTGGGTGCCTCTTCTGCATCCTGCTCCCAGTCATGGTTTGCTCTGGGTGCCTCTGGAGCCACCTACAGTCCCCCTGTGAGAGGGGACAGGGCGCTCCCGGCTAAGGGCTGCTCAGAGCCTGAGGCTCTGTGGGGCGGGGGCCAGGCTGGAGCGCGCCCCAGGACAGAGTCGGCCCCGGGAACCCCCTTCCACCTTAGCCCTCCCTCCGCCCAGGCTCTGCGCCCCCCACCCCGCCCCCAGTAGCTCGGGTGGGTTTAGCAAATGCGAATACAGGATGTCCCGTAATATTTGAATTTCAGAGAAACGATGAACAAGGTTTTCATATGAGCATGTCGCAAAGGTTGCGTGGGTGTTTTTAATTTTGTCTTCTGGACCTCGGGCCTTTAGCCCTAACGTCTGCCGGGGCTGGTGGCTGAGGCGCAGCCCAGGGACAGCCAGGCCGCCAGGCAGCAGAGAGCAGTGAGGTCTTGCGTGTGCAAAGCCTCACGTGACCTTCAAGGACAGCCTCTCCACCCAAGCTCGCTCTGAAAGGTCCCCATACCCTGTCTGCCACCGGCACCCCGATCCTGCAGTGGTCACCAGGTGTTCTCTGGGGGAAGAGAGGACGCTCGGCTGACCTCTGTGCACCCCACGTCAGAGGAAGGGGGCTCTCTAGCGGTCCTGGGGCCACCTCGTTTCTGTCACGTCCTGACCTCCAGAGCCACAGGATGAGAGATGCAAGGAGGGGAGGACTGTGCGGGCAAGGTCTCCGTAGAAAAGCCTGTGTGTGTCTTTCCTGCTCCCATGCTGAGGCCGGGTACCTCACTTTTGTGACTAACAGACTGGCCTTAGGGCGAAGGGACTCCTCAAATCGTAGCCTCAGCGGAAGGAGGGGCCCCGGCCGCACAGCCCAGCTTAGTTCTGAGTTGGGAGTTGCGGCCAAAAGTCATTTAGTGATTGTATCAGCTTTATCATTTGTAACTGCCTGAAGATACAGTTCAGACCAGCTGCAAGGAAGTTTATGGGCTGTGTAACCGGGTGGCTAGCTTCAGGCACAGCTGGATCAAGGGATGCAAATTGTATCCACAGTCAATCTCTAAAATTCTATTCTGTCACGTCCCCCCTCCCCCAGCTCCCTCACGTGGTGGCAAGCTGACCCGCAGTAGGTCCAAGTTTAGACGAGCTGAGCTGGATTTCTGGAGCAGAGAGCCCAAGGCAAAGTCCTTGAGGCCACTCCGACCGTCCCCGCCCCCTGGGGTTGTGCCAGCCGCTGGGAGGCACAGCTCCGGCCAGCCCTGGGTCACGTGCTGTCCCCTGCGGTGGGCGTGGAGGGGAAGTTGGGCAGACAGCTGCAAACCTGCAGCTTCCTCCCAGGCTGATCGCCCTGCTGGCCTGCTGAGCGCAGGTGTTTCTGAGGGGGCCGTCTGGGGGAGGGGCGGTGTGGCCCAGCCGGGCTGAGCTAATCCTCAGCCTCCTCCGTAATGTGATCTCCAACGGGCCAGTCAGTCGGGGCACCTGAGTGGTTGACAGATGACTTGGGCGTGGCCTTGGCCAACAAGCCAGCCTCCCGCCAAGGGAGGTAGGCACACCGGCCCTGGGGGCTGCAGGAGACGTCTGCTCCCCCTCCCTTCCCGCCCGGGGAGCTGACACTTCTAGGGCCTCCCGGTTAGTGGGGTCATGTGACCGGTCGTGACAGTGCTCTGTGAGCAGAAGGGTCTCTGTCAGCTTCAGGGGGAAGCATTTTCTGGCCAGCCTGGTTCTCCAGCTGCCCCGCCCCCATCCTGCCATGCTCAGGTGGGAGGGCCGCCTTGCCGTTTCGTCGTCGGTACCCCTGTGCTGCACTGGGGGCCTCACCTCGGGCCCCTTCTGTGCCGCCCCGCCTCTGACAGAGAGGGGCTCCGAGGGCGGCCTGGGGCCAAGGTGGCCGGGCGCCTGGAGAATTTCATCTGCTCACGAGCCGACTTCCATGCTTTCCAGCACGGCGCGAGTCATGAGGGACCAAGTCACCTCGTCCCGTTCGCCCCCGTGTTTGTGGGGGAGCCCAGGACGCCCCGGGGAGCACCCTGAACCCCGCCGCCCACGCGGTCGCCCCTCCGGCGTCAGGGGCGGCGCCCCGTTGACCTCGCTCGCTGCCCCTTCGCTGTCCCAGGGACCCGTAGCGTCCCCCACGGAGCCAGCGTGGCTCAGGTCACCGTGACCCGCGAGAGGGGGCGGCGCCCGCGGGCTGATCCGGAGCCGCCAGGCCCTGCGCCCAGGGCGCACGGCGCGCTGCGTGTCGCCGGCACACGTGGCGCGCCCCGCCTCATCCTCACCCGGGAGCGACTTTCAAATTCGGAAGCTGGCTGGTGACCAGTTTGCAAAGAACCGTTAATTAAAAAAAATAAATAAAAAGAGCCGAGTGAGAGAAAGAGCCAAGGACGCTGGCGCGGAGACGGGCTCCGGCCGCGGGCGCCCGCGCTCCTTGTCGGGGCCTCCGGCGACAGGGCGGCTGACGCCCGCGTAATGTGGCAGAGGCGCTGGTGGCGATGACGGTGTGGGCGGCCGTTTCCTGCAGGGCACTTTGCCAGCGCACCGCCTGTCCTGACAACCCGGGGTTCGAATCGCGACGCCCGCACCCCGTTTCTCCCCGAGCTGTGACCTTCGCCAGTCTAAGGCACTCGCGGCCTGGCCTGGCCTGGCAGACTGAGGCTTCGTCCTGAATGTCCCTCCCCGGTCACTGGCTGTGCGCGAACCACCCCCGCCCATGCGGCTTAACACAGACGACGACGTCGGTTTGGCTCGCGAATCTGCAGTTCCCAAAGCAGTCCGCGGGGGCGCTGCCGCCAGGGCCTCCGGAACCTCGCGTGTTGGGCCACGAGGAGGCTGGGGTCAGGACACCACGGTCCACGAAGAGAAAACGACCCAGCCCAAGTCCTCCCAGATGACCCGGCAGTTAAATTAGATGGAGGGCCGACTTGGAAAAGGGACACATTAGTTCCAGGGACGTCTCACAGTGGGGTCCTCAAGCGCCAGTGCCCTTGGCAACTCCCGTGGGGCCCGGTAACAGGGTCTAATTTACACTCACCCTCCCAGGAGCCCAGCCGGCCCGCAGATGGGGGTGGGGACAGCCTCCTAGGGGCCAGCAGCGACATCTGGGAGAGAAGCCCCGCCCCATCGCGTGTCCCCGCCCCCCGCGGAGGCCCGCAGGGTGACCAGCCCCCTTAATTTTATTTATGAAGATCGATATCTCTTCTCTCGACCCTCAGACCCTCATTTAGTTTTGTTTTAATCCTCGGGGGTGCGTCTTTCGAAACGATCTTCGCCTCGTATTTCTGCTTCTAACTTCTCCTGCCGAAGACTCATCTGCTCTGTCGGCTTCCTGATGACACCGGGCTGTGACTCTGCCCCCCGAGGCTTTGCTGGGCGATGTCTCCTCATCCCTGTCTCTGTCACTGCCCTTCCCTCTGAGACACATTTATTTAGCAGAGTGCTTTTAAAGTTTCAAGTGGTTAGTTTTTTGTTTTTTTTTTTAATCAAAAAAAGGATTTACACGGAGCATTTAAAAAATTAAACTCTGGTTATTAACTTGTACACTTACCGCACTGAGATCTTAGAACCTCAGTACACGGTCTGCTTTTTGGCATTTATTGAGGTTTTCTGTGTGGCCCAACGTGTAGTCAATGTTTATAAATATTTCTCGGATGCTGGGAAGGAAAATGGTCTGTTTTATATATAATTTGATGTGGATATGGCTCACAGGTCACTAGCCTATGACGGCAAAGTGATAGGCACGTTCCGACACCCAAACTACACCCCGGTTATGCAGGCGCGATGCCCTCACCCCTCCCCACTGGAGGAGCACAGACGGCCACAGAATATGGCCCGTCTCCCCATGGGAGTGACAGGCGGGCACACGCCCAGCTCCAAGCCACACCGTGCCACCTGGCCAGGCAGAGCTCCCTCTGTGACCCAGTCTGGCCTCCAAGGCTGTTAGGTGGCCGCTAGCTGTCACCCCAGGGCCAGAAATGTACCATAGTGAAGACTGTTCCTTAGCTCCGGGCCTCACTGTCAAGCCGGCAGCTCGAACCCAGTCCAGGGGATGGAGGGGCGGGTGGAGAGAGAGAGACAGAGAGAGACAGAGAGAGAGAGACAGAGAAAGGAGGGAGGGAGAGACAGGAGAAGAGAATCATAGGTTTGCTAAAGTCTATTTTACTGAGTGATTTTTCCATCTGTATAAAAGGAACAAAACATTGAAAACCGGTCGTGGGTTTTCTGGGACTCCTGGCAGCTAAAGCCGGGGAGAGCCCCAAGAAATAGAAGGGTCAGTGCCTCCACGGCCCCCCTGCCCCAAGCCTCAGGCCCAGGGCCGCGCTCGGCTGACCTTGCCTCCCAGGCCGCTGGCCCTGTCGCCAGTCTGGAGGCGGGTTCATCTTCCTTCTGCCCCAGGAGGCAAACACAGAAGTCACTCATGGTGTCTGCCTGGCTTAAGTGTGAAGGGCAGAATTAATAAAAAATTATGGATCACAGTTAGAATTAGAACCGACTCTGAAGGGAAGGTGATCACCACAATTTAGCTGGTGTCACACTGCCAGGGATCCTTACGATTCTTTCTTTACCGGCAAAAAAGAAAAAAAAACCACAACTATATATATAGGCAGAGCGCGAGGCACCCGAGGCCTAGAAGCAGACCTGACGCTCGCTGGGCCTGTCTGCGCTCTGAAGGCGATGGCCCGCTCCCGGGCGGCCTTGTCCCAACGCACCCATCAGGGAACTGGGAAGGCTGCCACCTGTGGGTGGGGCCCAGGTCTCCTGCCACCCGAGCCGAGGGCGCTCACGTGCTGGTGGCCAGGCCTGGGGAGAAATGCACACCACGTCCCTTTCTAAGACACAGCTTCCGGCGTGCTGCGGGGTCCTACAGGGACCACACCGCTGGCCGGGGGACGTCGAGTGACACGCCATGGACTGGGTGTGACCTGACCTTCCTGCCACATGTGGCTGTGCCATGTCATGCGGTGCAGATGGCAGGCGAGGGGCTGGGCTCGGGAAGCCCAGAAGGCACACGGCAGCGCCTGAGCGGGGTGGCCCGGACCCCGCGACACGTCCTCTCCCTCAGTCCACACCTCAGGGGACGCTCCCTGTGACCAGATGGCCGAGCAGGCCGGCTTGTGGAGGGTCCCCTGCGACGTGCCGGTTCCAGCTGAGGGCATCACGCCCTACCTGCCGAGTCCTCGGAAGACGGTGCCGGGTGAAGGATGAAGCCTGGCCTGAAGGCAGCAGGAGGAGGCTCCCCACACTGCGACTGACGGGGCTCGAGCCTCCCCCTCCTCGGGGACGTTCAGCGGAGTCTGGAGACTTTGTCGCCTGTCACGTCTAGGTGGGTGAGCACCTGGCATCTAGCGGGTAGAGGCCCGTCAGCAGCGCTGCTAAACCCTACGATGCACCCAGGATTGTCCGCTCAGTGTCGTCGGAGCCTCTGCACAGAAGTCCTGGTCACAATCGTTTACGAGCTGGGTCGGTCCAGAACTTGGAAGGAACGGGATTCAAAGGTCGGTGGCGAGGAGGTGTGGTGACAAACGGGAGCCGTCTACGATGGGTCCCTAAGGATGACCCGGAGCATGGGGCTGTCCGCGCCCCGTTTTTATGCTCCTGAAAAGGTCCCCGTGCAGAAGAGGCCGTCGAGAGTCAGGCGGACAGGGCAGCCTGTTCTGTGATGTCACCCACTCCTGTCACTGGCCATTGTGATGTTTGCTCCGTGGGCCTCAGTACGAGGGGACGCTGCCTGTGGGGGGGCCGTGGGTGAACGCAGGCACACGGTCCTCCTCACCGAGGCCAGCCTCAGGCGCCACTGCTGTGCCCAGTGACGTGTGACAGCAGACATGGGTGGGCGTGGAGCCTCCGTATGGCTCGCTCCTGGGGACGACCAGCAGACCCTTGGGGACACTGGGCCTCTGCCATCATGTCTGCCAGAGGGCGGGCCACACGGTGTGCCTTCCGCGAAGACCTGCTTTTCCAGCCAGGGGATCGTGACGTGACATGAACTGCTTGTGCCACGTTCCAGCACCCAGAGGCAGCTGGCCCGGCCGAGCTGTGGGACGGCCCGCCAAAGGTGCCCTTAGGATGCCAGCCGGGGACAGCTCAGGATGCCAGCTGGGGACAGCTCTCGGAAAGGTGGGCGTCCTGCCTCGCAGATGGCGTTTCTGGTTGGGATCAGCGAGCGCAGTGTCCATCCGGGGCCAGAACACACGGTCCGGGGAGCAGGGGCAGTGTGGGACCGGCTCTCGTCACCGTGATGCCCGAAAGTCTGTGCTCCCCGCCCCGGGCCCCAAGCTCTCTGACACAGCGGTGTCACGGCACCGGGCACTGAGACCGGCCTTTCTGGGCTTCGAAGGCTACTGGCTGGGCGCCCGGACCTCACCGTGAGGGACACCGAGCTGCTGCTACATGTGGGGGGCGAGGGGCGGCGTCTGCAGTCGAGGGGGCTCTTCGGGTGCCTTCGATTATTTCGTGTCCCCAAATAATAGTCAACTACAGGAGCCACCAAAAGGCCTTGGAAGGATTCAGACCTCTCAGGAGTGAAAGTCTGGGGCGTTTCATCAGGAATGAGACAATCCCAAGAAACTGAGGTCTCGGCTGAGGCCAGTAGAAGCTGGATGCTTAAGGGAGGGGGTGTGGGACATCGGCCCTGGGCCCCCGGCCAGCCGCGGACGTGGGACTGTGGCAGAGAGACACCCTGTCTCAATTCCTTTCCCACCCGGGGTGCGTGTGCGTACACACAACACACACGTGCATATGTAGACAGACGCGTGTGCACACGCGTTGCGTGTGTGCACGCACACACCACACTCGAGTTCCTCTCAGCGTTGTCCCGGTGACCGCTTGTCCCTCGCCGGCTGTCGTTTGTCCCCATCTTATCTTCTGCCATGTGGCAGGTCCTGCCTCCCGCGGAGGAGCCGGCCGCGTCCTGGGACTGCGGAGCCTGCCGGGCGGGCTGCTGTCTTCCTAGGTGACGGCGGATCCTGTGGTTGGTGGGGACTAGGGACCCTCCCTTCCAGTCCCTCGGTTACAGGATAAATGGCAATCAGACAGCAAGCTGGGGTTGGAGGGGCGAGGGGCCTTTGTGGGGGGCCCTGTGGCTTTGGGGCGCTGCCCCATGGGCTCCGGCGCCCTCTGCCCCGTCCAACGCACCGGTGCCTTCCTGTGGGACAATGTTACACCTTCTTATGCAGAAAAGCACCAGGTCCGGGACGGGTGGTGACACTGGGTCTAGTGCTAACCCGGGCCGTGGCGAGGCTACACCGGCCAGTCCCCCCGCACCCCGCAGGGACCCTTCCTCTCCCTCCGGTGGCCGGGCCGCCCCTCCCGCCCCCCGTCAGAAGGGCGGAGACTTCTGTGTCAGCCCCAGGAGACAGACCCGAGCCGCTGGCTGCTGGGACACGGCCCTCGACCCCTCCCCCCGACGTGACCCTCCTCGTGTTCCTAACGGGACTCGATGTCTGGGCCTTGGGGCTGTCCGCGGTGCCTCGTGCGGGCGTCCCGCACACGGTGGGCGGTCACCACCGCCATCGTCCCCAGCACGGGCCTCGCACGGCCGTGATTGAGTCACCTGCCCGGGACAGGCCTGTGGCCCAGGATGACACCTCGGCGGTCACAGAGAAACACACGCGGACAAAAATTCACAGTACAAGGTGCCGCCCGCTCCCGCCCTCCTGTGCACGTGGCCCCTGACAGACACCTGTTCACAAAAACCCTTCATTTCGGACAGAAAGTGTCACGCCCGTTGTCTCATTGGACAAAGGCTGTGGTTTCCATTTTTATTTATTTTTTAATTGCTGTGGACAGAGCCTGACCGAAGCCCCTCCCTCCGGCCGCCACACCTGCCGCAGACGGGACCGTCCCCAGGGCACGGGACGCGCGCCAAATAACCGGCCAAACAGCGCTTTACAAACATGTCGGTTTTATTGAGTGGGCGTCAAAGCTTCTCTCTGAGTCCAGTAATGGAGAAGCCGTGTCACATGGGTCATAGAGCTATTTCTTGCCTTGAAATCATCTTTCATAAAAGAAAGAAACGAAATACAGTTCTATAAAAGATGCAGTATTCGTTACTGGGACTTTTCCAAAATGATAGTGAAATGTACTACATATTGCAAAAATCGGTTTAGTGCTTGAATAGTTTACAAAGTGACCGTTCCCTGATGGCCGGGGACAGCTCTGGCACGGTCCCCTCCCCGAGAACCGGCCGACGGGACAGCACGTTCGCCGGACTCAGAACCAGCCCTGGGGCTTCGAAGGGCCTGGACCGCGGGGTCAGGGTGACCGCGCCCGTGACCCTTTCTGCCTGTGCGCCATCGTCCACGGGAATCAAGTAAGTCGGGGAGCAAAGTGACGTGTTTCACCCCCAAATCAGTCTGATGAACCCACAGAAGAAAAAGAAACGGGGAGAGATCAGGAAGGACCTTTATGGCCGCTCCCGGCCAGAGGCACGGCCCACGGAGCAAAGCAAACGCGCTTCGACAAGCCGCGGTTAGAGGGGGCCCCGGGGGGCGGCGGTGACGATGGCTCTGCGGACCCGCCGGCCCCCTGCACCTCTCAAGGCCCCTTGCCCTGGCTGGGGGCCGCCCCGCACCCTGGGCTCCCGGCCGTGGCTCAGCCCCAGCCACGCTTGCTCCTGGCGGCTTTGCTTGTTTGGGTCACAATTTAGCGGAGGCCCAGCTGTCACACTGTTCCCTGCCAGCGCGTGTGTGTGGAGCCCACCGCACGCAAGCAGAAAACAGCGTGTGGCACGCCCCGTCCGTCTGTCCGTCCGTCTGAGTGCTGGCAGGACCGTGTCCCCAGCCTGTCAGGCGGCTGCGAAGGGGGCACCGGTTTTTTTTTTTTTGGCAATTCGAGCAAAGGGACGCACGTGTGTGGCCCCACTCACCGTCCGCTGAGCGGCTGCACAGGGAATGTTTGGAGGGTGACTTCGCAGCCGCCCTCCCTGAGGGACCCTAGAATATGGCACCCGGAGAAATGACAGCGAAAGCCACGGAAAGGGATTAAAGTAGACAGAGCCTTCGAGCCAGGCCACAGCAGGACGAAGGTCCTGTAAGAAGCTTGTAACAGTATTTGCCAACAAGTCCTAGAGGAAAACGGGTTGGCCGGAGGACCTGGAAGTAAACGGCAAGGTCAGGCAGTCTGGGGCCCGCCCGGGGGCGGGAGAGACCGGCCTCCTGGGCACGGTCACGGGCTCTGTGAGGAGGTGTGTTGTTTGGCTCTGTGAGGTCAAGGCTGTGTCCCTCCTGTGCACAGCCGGCAGCGACCTACGCGGGGGCCAGGCGGCCTGCTGCTTCCGACCACGTCCCCCGCCCCCGTCGGACTGTGTGACAAGCTCCCCCGCCACTGCAGGCCTGATTTAGGTGACATGAGGATGGGTCCCCCACGCTGACTCCTCCCCTGGGCCAGGTCACCTGTGCCACCCGAGTTTGTTCTAGGAAGGCGCCCTGGGGACTGACTTACTATGAGGTTTTCCAGAACAGTCCAGGTCCAGTGTGGCCTTGCGGGGGGTGTCACAGGCGGCTGTCACCGTGCACCCGGCTGCCGGAGCTGCCCTGGAGGAGGCTGTCCCCGCCCCCCACCTTGCCCCCCGCTCTGGGGTCGTCCCAGACGCTCGCTGCACACAGCCGGCTCTCACGGCCGAGGCCCCCGGGGCAGCCAGGGCGTGTGCTCACCGCCACGTCTGGCCACGTGTCCCACAGCGAGAGGAGCTCCAGCCACCGCGTGAGGGACGGTGGTAGAATCTGGATGTGATAAAAGCTGAAACCGGTACTTTGGGGCTCAGACGAGTGATGTCACTTTCTTCAGCAGATATGCACCCAGCGCCCGATGGGTGTCGGGAACACAGGGCCGGGCGAGACGCAAAGTCCCTGTCCACACGGAGCCGACATCCCCCGGGAGTTCGGAAGGCATGACAGGAACGATCCGCGTGTGTGGCACTCGGATGGAGAAGGGGACACATGAGGGAGACGTGCAGGGGGTGGCAGGGAGGTGGACTGTGTCGTCAGGGACGGCCTCCTGGAAGGGTGACCCTGGAGCGGTGTTGGCAGGTTACCGGAGAGTGAGCCCCCCGGCTCTGGGCGGCAGGATGGCTTATGCAAGCGCCCTGAGACAGGTGGCCGGGACAGTGGGGCGTCCAGGGGTGGGGGTGGGGCCTCGGAAGGACTTGGCCGCTGCCGCGTTGAAAGCCACGCTCCAGCGTCTGCGGATTTGCTAACGCGTCCGAGTTAAATGAACGGGTTGCTTTGGTCTTAGGCAGATTCGGTCTAGAACACGAGGTACTAGTCACCTCACGCTAAGGAACCAGTGGCGACATGCGTGCGTGTGGACACGCGTGTGTATGCATTCTGCAGACGCTCTCTTGGAGGGATAAAAAGCCTAAGCAGCAGGTGTCATTTTGTATATACGTAACTGGGGGGAGCAGAGTTCTTTTTTTTTTTTTTTTTTTTGTGCAAGAATGAAACGGTAAAAGCAAATTTCAACGCATCATTTTGCAAAATAAGCAGACACTGTGACATCGCTAGCAGCGTGTGCAGACACAGGCTCTGTGTGCTCCCCACGACGTGTGGCTGTCGGCCCAGGCGAGCGAAGCTCATCACAGCCCGCAGACTGCACCCCACTTACTGTGGGGGGGTCCACACAGCCGTGTCCCTCTCCCTTCTCGGCCGGGGTGGAGCGAGGCCAGGACCGGCCTGGGGATCAGCTGCTAAATGTGCACACTGCTCGGAGCCTCAAGCTTGCAGCTCGGGGCTCCCGGGCGCCCTCAGCATCACACCTGCCACCGTGGACTCTCTGGCCTGGGTCGCCAGGCAGCACTGTGCCAACGGACCGGCTGTGGAGCGGACGGGGGGCGGACGAGGGAGGACCGGGAGGGAAGCCGAGGGCCCCTCCCCGCCCTGGACGGGCAGGTCGAAGTGGCCAGTCCGAGCAGAAAGGAGACTCTGCGGTCAGATCTGCCGGGGAAGGACGTGCTCAGAGGTCCCCAGAGGCTACTTCTTTAAGGCTTTTGGAAAACGGGTCCTGCTCCCTGGCGCCAGGAGTGCCAGCCGGCCCCGGGCCCTGTCTCTCGGCCACCAAAACGCGTTTCCTTCTTCGTTTGTGAGAAGCTGAACGGAACAAAAAGACACGACCGAGGACAAATTTCCCACACGGATGGGTCCAGCCCTTTTTCCTGAACTAACGTAAAATATATGTTGCAGGTTAAATTTCTTTCTGCAAAGTAGTTTGCGAAATGAGCTAGTAGGGGCTGGGGGAGGGGTGGGGGCCGTGTCCCCACGCCCCGCACCCCAGAGCCACCTGGTGGATCTCCACCGCCACAGGCGTGCACCCGGGGGCTGGATTCCCGTCGTCCCCAGTCACAGACTCCTGACTAAGCTACCGAAGCGGCGAGTCGCATCATTGCGGGAAACGCGGAATCGTAAGGGCACAGGTGCGAAGCTCTCGGAACTCCTTGGGCCACCGAGCAAGGAAAAGCCCGAAGTGACTTGGCGAGTGTAGAGTATTCCCCGGGGGGAGAGGTACGGAACCGAATCCAGGGACGAGCCGAGCCACCCTTCCACGGGGCAGCAAGACACCGGCCCGTGCCCACTGCCGGGGGCGTCTGCGCGGACAGCAAAAAGCTCTTAGACCAAGGGCCAGCTGCGCGGCCCCTTCCCACCCAAGTCACCTCTCCCAGGGGACAACTCTGTGACGACGTAAGGGCACAAAATATTGCTCTGTGGCATATCCCGAAAATAATATAAAAATAATTTCTATAGTATAGTTTAAACTCGGCTTGTAAAATTTCAACGTAACGGCATAAAATCTGCAGACAGTACACTGAGAAACACCTTCCTTTAACAATATATTCTTTTTAAAAAAGATCATATACCCAGGTAACGCGTGTGCAGGAAATGTGAAGTAAATTACGGGGTTTAGAAGTACCGGGGATCCTTCTGGAACTTTGGAGACGTCTAACCTTCCCAGCAAGGGACGCTGGGCCGGATCAGGTGGGCCTGCCGCTCCTGGACGCGGGCGAGGGTGGCCCGCGGCCTTTCCGGACTTGGGACCGGCGCTCGTCCCTTCGCCCAGCGCCCCGTTTCCCCACTCCCAGAAGGATATTTGGGGACCTCTGGGCCACAGTGAACTACACAGCAGCACCGACTAGTCCCCGCCCAGCCCTGTAGCTAATTTGGTCCCGGACCAGGGACCCGAGTCTAAGGAGCATTTTGGGGCGTTTCGGGGTGTTTCGGGGCGTTTCGGAGCCGCGCGGAGTGTGCGGTCGGCGCACTGGACCGGTGACTTCGACGGAGCCGTAGCTCGCTCACTTGGGACACTGTTTAGAAGAAGGATGGCCGCAGATCGCTCCCACAGGGACAGGGCTGCGAGCGAGCGAGGCGGATGAAGTTGTCTCTCGGCAGGTGGGGGCACAGCCCACAGGCGCCCCGGGGTCCCCACGTGGTGAAGGAGCCCGGGGTGGAGGGGGCCGGGGGCCGGACCTCAGGCTCCCATTCATGGCACATCTGTCAGGTGGGGGTGGGGCCGAGGTGACTTTGAGATTCGGGGAGACAGACCCGGTCACCCATTATCTGGTAATACTTGTGAATGACATTGCCTGGTTTTGAAGGTTTTCTTCTGTTGTGACGACGAACAATTTTTATTCTGTTCGCCTTTAAAAAAACAAAAAATGAGACCTGGCAGAGAGCATGAGAAAGAGATCATATTTGCATAGCCAGTTTTGGAAATTTCTGATCGGCTGTTGTCACGTTAACAAAAAATTTAAAGAAAAAACCACAAGCGAGAGTTGGAGTTAGCCCTCCTGGACGTCTGTGCGTCCGCGCCCGCTGCAGCGACACATTTCGAGGCTGGCGTCGAAGCTTCCAGGGCCCAGGAGTGTGCAGGCGAAGCGACGCTTCCTGTGACCCCACAGCTCTGGGTGACAGAGCCGGACGTGCAGAGCCAGTCCAACAGCGGCCACGAACCCTCTCGGCGAGAGATGTTTTAAAAAAACGACTTTTTGTTCCGAGGAACCAAAGAAACCCCGCTCATTAGGGGTGCGACGTCAGTAATCACCACGCCGAAAGTATTCGGCACGAAGAGTAAAACCTCCAAAAAATTCCTTAAAGGTTCTATCTCATAAATAACTTTGATTAATTTAAGGAGCCACTTAGGCAAAACGTGAATAAGTTGCTGACAGCTCCACGTGCTGTGGACTAATTAAAAACGGAAGAAAATTACAGGAATCACATTCGTTTATTAGAATTCTTCAAACGAGTAAAAAAAAAAAAATCCCCTCCCTTTTTATATTTTTTATTTTTTATTTTATTTTTTTTTGCTGCTCTTTGTGTCTGGCGGGAAAGCATCCTTTCTGGAGAAGAAGCTGGCTCCAATGAAGAGATGACCTCCTTCCTGCCTTTCCTGAGGTTACACCCAAAGCCAGCTGGGTGCTTTCTCTTTCTTAGGGCTAGTAGACGTTCTCCGAAGGTTCTCGCAGGTTTTAAAGCATCCTTTCGCTAGCGAGGATTTCTCCCATCTTCTCTGTTTTCTTGGAAACGAGTTCTCCTTAGTGAGACAGGTTTAACTCCCGTGTCCTTGGCTGAGAACGGCACCTCCAGAGGTAATCTTGGAAGGAAGAGGCTGCATATTGCTGCACAAAACAGGGTAGCTAAGGACACATTATTATTATTTTTTCCTCAAGAAATGTAGGAGGCACCAAAAAAGGGACCGCTCAGGGACAGGGCTGCCCCCTCACTGTCGGAGCCACAGGCGGGGTCATCCCGGATCCCTGCCGGGCGGGGGCGGGGCGGGGCGGTGGAGGTGGCGCCCCTGTACCTGGCTGGCCCCAGACAGATGCGGAGGGGTGGGGTGGTGGCTTCCTTGCCGGTGACCCTCTGCGGCTGGGTTTCAGAGCAGCCGAGTGGGGGCTTACACAGCGACCAAAGTGTCAAGTCCTCTCCTCTCTGTTGGGGCACCCACGGTCACGTCCTAGGGGCCTAACTGGCACAGTCCACTGTGGAAATGTCTTCAAAGCGGACACAAGCAGGCTGGCATCTTTGCTCATACGGGGGCCGCTCCAAAGAGTGATTCGGAACCTTGCGTTTTGGACCCGGGGTGTCTTCCGAAAGTTCCTGTCACCTGCGCTGCCCCGCAGCGGGGCGACCAGTACACCTCACCGCGCCCTGCGAGGTAGCTTGTCCAGTGCCCGCGCTACGATGCCCGCGGCTTGGATGGCAGTGTGGATGTCGCTGGGGCCAGGGCGGCGGGGTGGCGGGGGGAGGTGGTAGCTGTGGGAGGAGCTTTTGCTTATGGGATGATGGAGCCGCGTGTTTTCCTAAAGGGCCACAGTGGCGGCCAGAGTGTCAACGGACGACCGAGCGCCCCCCACCCCGCACGGCCCGTCCTCCGGGGACCCGGGAGGGGAGGCAGGCGCAGCCCGCGGGGGCAGGGCCGCCCCGCACCGCTGGACGCCTCTGCTCCTCAACCCGGGCTGGTGGCGCGCGCGCGCGCGCGTGACCGCGGCCTGGAAGAGGTCAGTGGCGGGGTTAGGAAAAAAAAAAGGCCCAAAGGGGAAAAAAAAAAAAAAAAAAAAAGGCATGTAAAACACTCCCTTCTAAAAACAAAGGGCTGCAAATCTCTTTATTCGGGGACAAAAATACCCTCGCGATGGCTGAGTTTCCGCGGACGCGGCAGATGCCAGCCAGCACACCCACCGGCGACAGTATGACTTGTTTCCTATCCGGCTACTACCTGAGTGGCGTCAGTGCAGGTTCAGGCACCAGGAGGGACGTGCGACCAAACACGCACACGGCACGGACACGGGGGTCGCCGGCCCTCCGGGCGAGCGGGGGGTGGGGGGAGGCGCGCAGGGCGACGCGCACGGGCCGCGGGGCCGCGCTCAGGGCCGGGCCGCGCGCGCCTGGCGCCGCCGGCGCAGCTCCTCGCGGTAGCAGCACGAGCACAGGTGCTCGGTCTCGGCGCGCCCGTAGAAGGCGCAGTTGTCGCGCTGGCAGCGGCGCGGCGCGGCGCCGGGTCCCCCGCGGCCGCACGGCGCGGCGGAGCGCGCGGCGGGCGCGTCGGCGTCGGCGTCGCCATCGGCGTCGGCGAACTCCAGGCCGTCGCTGCAGGTCTGCGGCGGCGGCTGCGGCTGCGGCTCGGCCGCGGGCCCGGCGCGCGCCAGCGACTCGACCGTGTGCACGGCGCGCAGGGCGGCGGCGGCGGCGCGCGCCGGGCTGTAGCCGTGCGACGACAGCGTGCGGTTCTGCTGCGGGTAGGTGGCGCACGGCCGCAGCGCGCCCACGGCCGGCGCGCACGCCTCGTCCCGCGTGCCCGCCGCCTGCACGTGGATGACGCTCTGGCGCCCCGGGGGACTGCGCCCCGGGGCCGGTCCGCTGGCGCCCGCGCGCCGCGCGCCCCCGCCGGGGCCCGGGGACGCCGCGCCGCCCGCCGCCCGCGCCGCCGCCCGCGCGCCCGCTGCCGGCCCGGGGCTGGCGCGGCCCTTGAACTTGAGCACCAGCTGCGTGGGCGGCGCGGCCGGCGGGCCCGGCGGGGCTCGCTCCGGGCCCGGCGCGCCCTCGGCCTCGGGCCTGCGCGCCGGCCGCTTGGCCGCGGCGGCGGCGGCGGCGGCGGCGGCGGCGGCGGCGGCGGCGGCGGCGGCGGCGGCGGCGGTGGCGGCCGCGTCGCGGCGCCGCTGCTCCTGCTCGGCGCTGAAGCGCTCCTGCGCGCTGCTCAGGTAGTAGCCGATCATCTCCTCGTGGAACTGGTGCCGGTGGCTGGTGAGCAGCAGGCCCGCGAAGATGAACTTGCGCTCGCCCTGCATGGCGGCGCGCAGGATGTTCAGGCTGAGCTTCACGTCCGTGCTGTATTTCCACGCGTCGCCGCGCGGGCCCCCGGCCCTGTCCGCCGGCGACGCGCCCGCCGCCTTGTCCGTGGGCGACGGCGTGGTCTTCTCCGACGGCGACGTGCTCGCCGACGCGCCCGGCTCCTCCTTGCTGCCCTTGCGCGACTTGGCCTTCTTGTCCTTGGCGCGCTCGGCCGCGTCGCCGCTCTTGCCGCCGGCCGCGGAGCCGGCGCGGCCCATCCGGCCGTGCACCAGGCCGCCCAGGCCGCCCATGTTCTTCTTGAGCTTGATGCCCAGCGTCTTGCTGAAGCTGCCCAGCTTGTTGGCCACGGAGTCCGCGCGGGCCCGGTCCTTCTCCTTGCGCTGCTTGTCCTTGTCCTTGTCCTTGCCGTTCTTGCCGTTCTTGCCGTTGGAGTCGCTGCACACCGAGTCGCGATCCGAGTCCAGGGAGTCGGCCAGGGACTGCACGTCCTCCCCCGCGGACGCCGTCGGGGACTCCGGCTGCGCCAGAGGGGCCTGCGGGCGACAGGGACCGGCGGGCAGGAGGGGGGGTTATGGATGAGCTGTCCCCACGCGGGGCCCACGAAGACAGAGCCTGCCTCCCCCCCACCCCCCACCCCCGCCAACCCCTGCGACCCCGATGGTCGCCCTGGTGAACTCCTGGTCGCCCGGAACCCCGGGGGGTGGGGGCGGGGTGGGGAAGGCGCAGAGGCCCGCCTGGCGCGCAGCCCCTGATCCTCTGCGCCGGTCAGAGGGAGGACACGGGGCCACCAGGTCCCCGGCCGGCGTCTTTGTAGCGGTGGAGGCCTTCAGGTGAGGACGACACTTTACCTACATCTGCAGGCATCTGTCCTACAAAGGTGTCTCACCTATGCCTTCAGGCAGGGCACAGACACCTCGCCCCCAGCACCTCATTCTTTGGGTCTTGGGACCCCCCCTATTCAGCGATGACTGCTCACTTTACTCTCTGCGTCCTTTCTCAGATCGGCCGTGTGGACTGAGGAGGACTCTGAAATAGGACCGCGGCTTAGCAAGACAGATGCCACTATTCCTAGGAGAGGGCTCCCCAGGGGGGCTGGGGCTGGCGGTGGGGAGAAAGCGCCTTTGTGAAGACGCGGGGCGAGCCCACTGTCAGCCCGCTGGGGGCCCGGCGGGGACTGTGCCTGGTTGGTGGGAGCCGGTGCAGAGGGGGGCAGCTGTCCTGCCATCTTTCGAGGCTCCCTCCTGGGGGAGGGGAGGGTTCTTACGGGGACCTCGCCAGCAGGTATGACCCGAGCCGGCGTGGGCTTTCTTGGCCTCCAGGGCAGGAGCCTTGGAGGACCACTGTTCCCCACTTTATTTTTGTCCCCCCTCCCTACGCAGGTCCAAGAGAGGGGTGAACCTCCGGAGCCACCAGGTCACCCGGAAGCGAGAGTGGGGTGCACTCGGCCCTCAGCACCTCCCAGTCCCACATGCCTGCCTCCCCCTGCCCGCCCAGTCCTGGGTCTGGAAGGAGCTGGGGTCTCAGACGGGGCTGCCAGGGACCCAGCAGGGCAGGCACTCGCCTTCGGCCTGTGGAGAGAGGCGGTGCCCACTGCCGGGGCCCTGGTTCAGGGGCCCGGGGACTAGAAGGGCCCTTCCAGGGCTGTCTGCTCAGGCCCTGCCTCTGGCGTGGGGCCACCGAGGCCTGGCAGGGGACCCTACTCATTGCGGGGCTGAGCTGTGTCCCTGGCCAAGCGCCTCCTGGTACTAGATGCAGAGCTGCCAACGTCACCCCCGCCTGGGTGCCAGGAAGGCACACCCACAGCAGCGCAGGGGCACACCGTGGGTGCCTGACAGGCAGGCAGCGTGGGTTGGGAGGCAGGACTCCGGGGCCGGGCTGCCACCGACTGTCACTTGTGCCATCGGCAAAGCGGGGTATCAGTGCCTGCCTCCCGCCCCCTGCGGGGGGTGAAATACAGGCACAGGCTGAAGTGTGACGGGGCTCTGAGCAGAGCCCACAGGTCCTGGGTCCTGACTGCCTTTCGCACGAGCCCCACTTCCTGCCTAAGCTGACGTCTGCGGAGGACCAGTTGTTTGTAAGCTTCGAACAAAGTTGTCACAAACCCTTGAGGCTGGGGATGCGCTACTGAGCTGACGAGCATCAGTCAGATCCTTCAAGTGAATTCCTCTCAGCTTGGGGAAGCAGGGACAGCGCGGACCCTGCCTGGGGGAGGGGACTGTTCCTTGCCGCCCCGGAGTGGGGAGAGGGGGCGCTGGGGACACACGTCAGGCACCTGGCGTTTCCCAGGACCCGCAAACGATCTATAACGAGCCAGCTCCGCCCCGCACGCGGCGTTCCCACCTCCGCGTAGGTGGCGGGAAAAGCGCCGTGTTGTGAGTCACCCACACTTTGTTTTCGAGGGGGCGTGTTTATTCCTTTCCCGGAGGAAATAGGGGACAAAGTGCCCCTGGCCGGAGCGCGCACCGGGAAGCCAGGGGCCTGAGGGTGGGGGACCAGGACGCGCCGGGGGGTGTGCGCTGGGTGGCGGCCGAACCGCACCCGAGGCCCAGCATTTAGAAGGCGCCCGGCCTGCCGCCACGCGGCCACCTTCCGGCCACCGGGGCGCGTCTGCGCGCACGCGAGGCTCACCCGGGTCTCCGAGGGTATCCGGACCCACGTCACGTTCATGTAGCTGTGCAGAAGGTTCAGCTTGGCCTCCAGGGACAGGATCAGGCTGGCGAGAGAGGGACACGGTGAAGCGCGCGCCCGCCTCGCCTGCGGCCGCGCGGCAGGTGCGGGCGGGTGGCCGGGCCGCGGCCTGCGGGGCACTGGGGCGGGGGGCGCGCGGCGGAGGCTTACTGCGCCAGCCTGGCGTTGTCCTTGTCGTCCTTCCCCCACTCCCAGTCCCTCCCGGGGTCCACGGCAAAGTGCAGGGGCAACAGCTTGTGCTCCGAATCCGTCAGGGGGATCACGGCTGCAACAGAGGACAGAGACGCGGTGCCAGGTGGCCCAGGGGCAGCCCCCGGGGAGGAAGGCGAAGGGGCTCCCACCTGTGCCAGCAGGGGCGTTTTAAGATCACAGGTGTCTAAACCGCTAAGGACACTTCGAAGGTTTCACATTTATTGCGGACTCTGAAGAGAAGCTGGAGGCGTCTTCTGGACCCTGCTAATGATATGGGTCAGCGGATGCGCAGGAAAGAGCTCTTATCACTTTGTCACTGCTGGGGAAGGACCCAAGACTCGGCGCACTGTGCAAGGTCGCCCCGAAGGTCAGGGTGGCCCCGCCTTCCAACCAACTCCCAAAGAGGCCCAGCGCGCCGGGCAGGCCAGTGAGGGCTGCCCGCTCTGCTCAGTTGTCACTTCTGTCAGTGCAGGGGACGGGAGGGGGCGCCCACAGGGAGCTCAGGGGGCTCCATGGCCCCGGGGGGCCCCTGGCCCAGGAAGCTCACATCCCGTGCTGGGGCTAGAGGAGCAGGTGACAAACACTCCGTGAGTGAACAGCAGGCCGTGGGAAGGTGGCTAGCCTTTGAAGACCAGCTGGGATCCTCCTGAGGAGGTGACATGTGGGTGGGGACAGCAGTGAAGCCTGCGGGGAGGGACTGGTACATCACGAACTTTCCGGGAGGAGCAGCAGCCTGGGCGGCTGTGGGCCCCGAGAAAGGCCGGGCACTGTGGGATGCCCCCCGGCCCGTCTGGGGTCTGTGGGGAGCGTCTGTGCTGCTGCAGGCCAGAGAGAGCGGGCCCCCCAGTGGCCCGGCCCCCGCCTGTGTCGGGGCCAGCAGCAGGAAGAAGGGCGACGCGTCCCCAGTTCCTCGTTCTGAGCAGCTGCCTCCCTGCCTGGGCCCCACGTGGCCACGCCAGGCCCGCTGCTGTGTGAGCTGCAGTGGCCTTTCTGCCTGTCATTGGCTGGGGGGAGAGGCGGGGCGTGCCTAGCTGCTGTGGGGAGCCCGCCTGTCCCAACACTGGAGTGGCCGCCAGTGGGTGTGGGGCAGGAGCCTGGTGCACGCTGGTGTGTGACACTGGCTGTGTGGGGGCCTCCGCCGCCCAGCAGCCTGGGAAGCAGGTGTGGCCGGCCTCTCACAGCTGGGGAGGGAGGCTGGGGCGGGCGTCCAGCGGGGCTCCCCATCGCAGGCCTGTTTCCTGCCCCACTCCAGGGTACCGCACCTGTGTCTGTCCCCTCCTTGTGGTGGCCAGCTGTTGCCTGGCCGCGACCCAGGTCAGGGTGCCTCCCACAGGCTGCTTTCCTTGGGCACCAAGAGCCGCACTGTTGGGGACAGTGAGCCCCAGGCCCCGCCCCTGCCCGGGCCTGCCCGGGGCTCCTTGCCTCACAAACAACCCCAAACAACACTGTTACCCGCTGACTTTCCGGGAAGAAAGCTGAGCAGGTGACTCGATGCTGCCCTCCAGCGTCGCTAAGGAGAAAGCGTGAGCTCAAATCACCGCCCCGCCCCCCGCCCGGGCCCGCGACAGCGACCAGCTTTGCTCAGGGCTTTCCACTTCTGGTCCGGCCGGGACTGGGCAGCACCAGCTCTGGCTGGGAGGTCAGGGCGGCTAGTCGGCCTTGAGATGGCCATGACACACAGGCCGCCCTTCCTCCCCAGGGCTAAGCAGTAGAGTAGTCAGTCACACAGGGTGGCCCCAGGGAGGGCTGCGGGGCTGGCTCAGGACCGGCCTCCCTCGGTCACACGAGTCACCCGCCTGCAGGCCCCTGGGAGGCACTTGCTAGGGCGGCTTGGTGAAGGTGCCAGTCCCGGCCCCCGCTCCGGCCGCCAGCCAGCATGTCCAGGAAAAGGACCGAAGGGCTGTATTTCAAATAAACATCCCCCGCCGTTCTTAAAGCAGGCAAACCTGGCAACCATTGTTCTAGGACAATACTCTGTTTGAAGCAGTTTCTGTGGCTGCACCTCGGGCGACTCGCGTCGGGCTGTCCCCCCTTTCCCAGGGGAGAGGTACCAGTGGGAGGCGTCTGCCCAGCTACGGCCACACTTGCCAGCCCCCGCAGATGGCGTGGGGCGTGAGCAGATGTGGTTAGAGCTGGGCGACACCCTCTCCACACTGCTCCCCAGCCCCACACCCCGGCCTCGCCTCCCTGCCACGGGCTCCCGGGATTCCTACGCTCAGGCCGCCCCCAGCCGAGCGCAAGTCTGGGGTCACCGGCTGGTGCTGCGGCTTGGCCACCTGGGGGTCCCGCAGCCTCTCAGCCTGGATCCTAGTCGGGGTGCAGGCACCGAGTGAGGGGCTAGGGACACGCCTGCTCGCAAGCGAGGCACCCGGGGGCTGATGGAAGGCGTCTTCCCTGGAGAGGGGACATCTGTGGATGTGGGGGTGGCCGGAGCCGCAAGGCCCAAGAACCCAACCCACAGCCGCACGTGACAGGGATCTTTCCAGAACAGGCTGCTCCACAGGCATCGGTGGCTCGGAGGCCTCTGTCTCCCGCGTCACACATCTGCTTTTGGCCTTCACCCCTGTGAGAGGTGGCGTGATGTGGCCGCTTGCCCTCTGGTGGCAAATGTCACGAACAGCAAACGCCTTTCAAAGCATGGCTGCAAACGTCTCCCTTTTCTTTGAAAAGGCCCTGTCCTGTCTTTTAACCTGGAAATACACAGATGCCATCTCACTCACCCTGGAGACCCCTCGTTTCTGTTTGGGACGCAACAATGCCAGGGCCCTGTCTCATCTTTACAACAACGTCGAGCCAGACGGATGGCACATGGCAACCTTCCCTGAACCCGTCAGAGCGCTGACGTCATGGCAGCCGGCTGGCCCCAAATCTAAGGACAGACAGGTGCCTCCGAGGAGATGGACGTGAGCGGAATCTGGGCAGACGCGGCCGGAGCCCCGTGAGAAGAATTAACAAAGCTGCTGACAAGCTGGGGGCTGAGTGAGGCTTGGAGCCTGGGGACTGTAGGTACCGGGGGCCACGCGCCTTGAGGGCCCCTCTCCGTGCGACCCCAGCGGGCACACAGAGAGAGGTGGGCAGGTGTCTTCCACAGCCCGCACCTCCCTTCTGTCCCTTCTGTGCGAAGGGACAGAAGCTCGAATCGGGCATGCGCACACGGGGCCCCTCTGGGCCATCACGAAGGGTGACATGCTGCCACCGTGGACGGACCTAGAGAGGATCGCGCGGAGTGAAACCGGTCACACAGAGACGGACAGGAACCACACGCGTTCGCTCACGTGCGGGGCACGAAACGGGACCGACAAACGAGCTGGGGACATGAACTCGTAGATACAGACGACAGGTGCTGCTGACCAGACGGGGCGGGAGAGGGGGGTGAAGGGTCCCACGACGACATGAGAACCCGGAAGCGCTCCGGACCTATGTGTGAGGAAGCGGGGGCAGCGCTCGGGTGACCTGGGGCGCGGGCATCCGGGGAGGAGGGGGTCAGGGAAGACACGGCGGCTCTGGCCCTCGGGGCTCCCCGTGAAAGACCCTCCTCGCCCCCACAGCTCCTCCCTCGAGTGTGACCGCAGCTGGCGTCCCTTCGGACCCGAGCTTCAGGTCCCAGACGGATGGTCCCTGGGGTCCCACACAAGCCAAAGGCAGATGTCCGGTGGGTGAGCGCACGGCCGAGGGGCGGAGCTCTGTGCCCTCGAAGCCCCGCCCACAGCTCCGGCCACCTGGCGGCCCTTGGAGAGGTTTGCGGGTCAAGAACTAACGATGTCGGTGTTTGAACGAAATGGCATGGATGACACAGGCTCTGTCCATCCCTCTGGCGACCAAATCAAAGCTGTGACGGAAACAAGGAGCAGCGTCAAGGTGAAATTACCTGGGATCCAGGGGAACGAGCCATACGACTTTGGAGAAACCCAAGGAAGCTCCTTGCAACGGCGGAAGGTGGGACTCGGCGAGGACACGGGGCTGCCCGGTGGCAGCGGCAGACGCCTCTCAAAGGGGCGCGTCCGGGAGCGGAAGTTCGGGGCGTCGGACCTGACTGCTCTGAGCACCAGAGCCCATTCGGCTGCGCGCAGGGGGCACCAGGGACTTCCAGGGAGACATCAGAGAGTGAAGGCCGAGACATCGAGACTCGCCCGGCGGTATCCGCTGCTCCCTGCTGAGCCCTGGCTCCTCCCAGTGCGCCAGACCCAGCGCCCCCACTGCCGTGACGTCATCAAACTGGATCCCAGAGGCCGCTCCACCCAGAGGAGTCCCTGAAACCCCGCCTCCCCGAACTCGTGGCCCCACCCAAGACACATCCAGGTGTGTCCTCGGCGAGTCAGGTGCTCCTCGTTGAGACTCACACTGGTGCAGGCAGCTGGCCTCGGTTTCTGGTGTGGCCTTTTGAGGCAACTATAAGCACAGCATCTCTGGATGGCTTGTTGAATCTTAACAGGTGACCCCGGAGGGGCACAGGCTTGGACTAAGTTTGGCCCGCAGCTGGACCCCTCTCAGGACTGTGCCACTGGACACCTACTTCGCAAATCCACACTAATAAGACCAGGAGACTTGGGAGCTTTGCCTAGTACATAGAAACAGACACGGAAAGGCAGCCAAAATGGGGTGACGAAGAAGCAGAAACCACATGACAGAACAGAACAGAGATCCAGATATAATGGAGTCAAGTCGTTTAACAGATGCAGAGTTCAAAACGCTGGTTATAAAGATGCTCAGTGAACTTTCGGGAAGCATAGAGAACTTCAACAAAGAGATAAAAAACATAAAAATGGAAATGGAAATTATAAAAGGGAACCAGTCTGAAACAAAGAACACATTATCTGAGATGAGAAATGTATTAAATGGAATAAACAAAGGAATAAGCAAAATGAACAAAGAAGAGGGTCCAATGCCCCATCTAGAGGACGGGACAGCCAAGGGCACGCAGCAGAACGGCAGGAGATGAGATGCCAGGACTCTAAGAATAATTTAAGGAGCATATGGGACGCTATTAAGGGTCCAAATATCCGTCTGATCGGCGTGAGTGAAGAAAATCAAGATGCCGAACAGCTGTTTGAAGAAATAATGATGGAAAACTTCCCTAACCTGGTGAAGGCAATGGACATAAAACCCCAGGAAGCTCAGAGAATCCCCAAAATCAGGGATCCAAAGAGGCCCACGCCAAGATACAGCATAATGAAAATGCCAAAGGTTAAATACAGAGAAAGAATCTTAAAAGCAGCAAGAGAAAAACAGATAGTGACTTATAAGGGAAAACCCGCAAGACTGGCAGCTGATTTCTCAAGAGAAACCATGCAGGACAGAAGGGCTCGGCACAAAATATTCGACAGGATGAAGACCCAGGATCTACAACCAAGGATACTTTATCCAGCGAAGCCATCATTTCGAGTTGAAGGACAGATAAAGAGCTTCTCAGACAAAAATAAACTCAAGGAATTTATCACCACGAAGCCAGTATCACAGGAAATGTTGGAGGTAGTTCTTTAAGAAGAAAAATATAAAAGACTCACTTCAGATTAAAACACACACGCAGGAGATGGAAAAAGATGTTGCTTTGATGGACCTAGAAGGTATTTAAGTCAGACATTTAAAGGTAAACACTACATGATTTCACTTACATGCGGAATCTAAGGAATATAAAGAACAAACTCATCGAAAACAGACTCACAAATATAGTGGACGATTTGGTGACGGACAGAGGGGAGGGGTTGGGGGGCTGGGAGAATGGGTGATGGGTTAAAGAAGTACAAGCGAGTAGGATGATGGTCCCGAAATGGGGAGCCCGGCAGAGGGAACGCAGTCATCGTTAATACGTCGGCTCGGGGGATGGCCGGGGAGGGAGGGAGCAATTGGGGGGACCATTTTACGAACTCTATAGATGTCTGACCCATGTCCTGTATACTTGAAACTAATTAAAATAAATAATTTTTTTTTTTTAAAAAAAGAACCTACGATGTCATGGACGATGGCCTGGTCTGGTCCCTAGGGGCCTGGGTAGAAGTCTGGACACCACCCCCCACCCCAGCTCATCATCTTCTCCCCCCTCCGCGAGGCGCCTCTGCAGACAGGACCCCCTCAGGGGCTGCGTTCTGGGGCTCCAGGGCGAGCAGCGAAGGAATGTGGCAGCCCCGGCGGTGTGTGACAATGTCATGTCTCCTCTAGAGCGAGGTGCTCCAGGGTCTTCGTGGGCACTGCCTGCTCGGACTGGGCCATGTGCTCAGACACGGGAGTTTGGGGACAAACAGGACGTGCTTGAGGCCAGGGACGCTGGCAGCAGCTTGCCCCGCATGGACGGTGGGGAGGCTGCGGGGGGACAGAGGGCTGGTCACCAGCACCCCGACGTGCCTGGCCTGCCGGTGGGGCCCGCGTGCTTCCATGCCGTCGGGTGTGCGAGAAACCGATGCCCCCTCTGCCCGAGTCCCGCTGAGCTGCAGGGGCGCTGAGTGGCCCCAGGGACCTGGAAACGAGAGGGGGTGGGGAGGGCAAGGGCCAGGTCGCAGGGGGTGGACGTCCCGCTGGCTTTCCTCTCACTCGGATGCTGTTCTCGTAGACAAGGGTGCCACAGGGGTGGGGACTTCACGTCTGTGAAAAGCTTCCTTACTCAGCAAAAGCTTCCTTACTCGGCGGCTCTGTGGGGGCAGAGTCCCACGCAGCCTGAAGTCACAGAGACTTCCAGGAGGACGCGAAAGTCCATCCTCAGCTCAGAAGGGCGCAGAGCCACGCTCCTGTCCGGAAGGCACGGACCCGGGGCTCTAGGACGCAAAGCCGCGGGACAGGGAGCGACAGGTGGCACTAGATGCTGGGGACACCAGCATGCCATCGAGCCAGCTGCACGGGGCTGGGCATGCTTCCAGCAAGACCCCCAGTCTCTCTCCTCCTCCGGTGGGGGCGCGTGGCCGCCCTTGGCCCGCACAGCCCTGAACCCCGAGACCCAATGCGCTGCAGTGTGCCGGCTGGCGTGCCCTTATCTGGCTCTTAAAGATGTGGTGTCCCTCTGCGGGGCAGGCACTGGCAGCCTCGCCGCCTTCCCAAGACGGGGTCCTGGTCAACATGGGGTTGTTCCAGATGGAACTGCCAGAAGCGGCGCGCCGCGCCCTGACACGCAGCCGGTCACTAAACGCCACCCACTGCCCGCCCCCCTGTCCCCCGCTGCATTCCCTGCTCGGGCTGCCAGCGCGTGTGGAGCTCAGCTTGGGTGCTAAGACACTAGCACGGGTCCTCGGGGAAGGTTTTCTCCCCAGATGAAGAGACGAGAAGGCATTTGGTGTGATGCCGAATGTGACGGCGTCTGGACGTGACGGCCGGAGCCGCAGCGCCCATCCTGTAACCATGAGGCCTCTGTGCCGCTGCGGCCAGAACCGCATGCTGCGAAGGGCGGGGCAGGGAGGGGCCGGGAGCCCGGGTCCCTGAGAAGGCCCGAGCTAGAAGCGCCCACCTCAGGGCCCCCTGCTCGAGCAGCAGTGGCCGTCGCTTCCTCGTGGGAGCCCCTGGCAGCCCGGTGCCACTCGGCATGCACCTTCACTGGGGGTCCTATCGTGGCTTTCTGTGGTTGCCCCCGTGTTTCTTGGCATCGTAAAGGCCGAGGAGAGGGGGTGAGTCTGTCCTTTGGGTGGCCCCCTGGCATGTGCTCGGCTTCTCCCGAACCGCCGGTAACCACGGCTGGGTCGCTAGGACCTGGTGTTTGTGGGAAGGCCCCTGCAGGCTCAGCTGTAGGGCCAGAAGCGGGGGACACGCCTGGAGGAGCCCTGGGGTCAGCCGTGACCTCACGAGCGTCCGCTCTGCTTTGCCTATGGCAGGTCCTTTGCAGGGGTGGGTGCTGAGTGCTCGTGGTGGCCAGGAAGGCTTATCTGTGGAGCAGTACTCAAGGGTGGGGGACGGGCCTGGCTTAGGGACAGGTGATCCCGTTTCCTAGAGGCTACCGGAGGACACCGAGGACTTCGGTGCATGGAGGGACTGTCCCATGATGGTCATGTCATGATTACGAGGTGACGTCCTGGAACACGTCAAACGAAAAGCAGCCGAGTGTGGAGCATGGACAAAAGGCAGGTCAGGGGCAGAAGAGAGGGCAGGGGACAGGAAGGGAAGGACAAGGGCTCGGCACCCAGGGAGGCGGTGTCACCGCACCGGCCGACAGACAGGGAGACAGGCCAGGGGGTCGCACAGCGCCCCCGGCCCACGCGGTGAGGATGTGGCAGTGCCAGGCCTCTCCGTGCCCAGGGCCACACCCCCACCCCACATGCGGGCTCGGCCACGCCAGCAGCCCGGCCCCCAGCAGCCCGGCCCTTTGCTCAGGCCCGCCTGGCCCCTGGTGCCAGCCTCGAGACCTGACGCGCAGCCTCCGAGGCCCGGCGTGCCCGCTTCCCTGCCCCGTCCGTCTGTCTGTCCCGAGCTGGCATGGCCTCCCCTCCTGAGAGCAGCTGGGGCACGCCCTGCCTTGCACAGGAGGTGGCTCGGTGGGCTCACTGTCCCCCACAGGGCGGGGGGGCCCGAGGCGGGGACACCGTCACCTTTGGATCTCCAAACCTGGATGCGACGCGCTTCACACACTCCCGCGGAGCTGATCCTTGTCCCCCCCACCTGCCCCCATGACGAGCACTAGGGGACTCCTGGACCCCAGGCCAGCGTGAAGCCCGGGGTAAGGGCTGTGGCAACCGGCACCCCCCGCCCGGCGAGGGTGGCGCCAGGGACATGCTGTGAGCCGCACTTAAGGCCCTGAAGTCAGCAGAGTGGCGAGTTCTCTGCAGACGCGTGAGGCCCTGACACCTGCAGGGACCGGACCCAGCCCACGGGAGCCAGGAGCGTCACGTCCGCTTGTGCGGAAGGTGGCCCCGTGGCCCCCGTCCTGAGGTGGGACGGGTCAAAGTGCAGCCCCGGGGCCAGGACACACAGGTCCCCAGATGCGGACCCTGCACCCGTCCCCACTCCCGAGAGGAGCCACAGCCCGCACCCGTGTCCCATCAATGGCACCTTCGCTCCGCCGGGAAAACATCGCAAAGCCGGGGGCGGGGGCCTTCTGTAAGGGCACCCACGGGGCCTGCACCCCGCTCGGCCACCAGGGAAGCCGGCCCTGGGACCTGCGGCTTGTCCGACAGCTGGTCCCATCACCGCGGGTTGCACCCCTGAGCCTCTGTTCCTCTGGGCCCCACGTCGCTGCGTGACAAGTCACCACGACGCCCCAGGGCCACGCCCCACGGCGGGGCCTGAAACCAGCCGGTCCTGCCTGCCCATCAGTCTCCTGGGGGAGTCTCTGCCTCAGCCGGAAACCAAAGTGACAAAAGGAAGGAGTTTCCCCCTCTGCTCAGCTGGTCACACACCTGTCGGGGGCTGACAGGAGCAGACAGCGACCGCCCCAAAGGGAACCCGCCGCTGCCACAGCGGACACGCCACGCGCCGACCCAGGACCGGCGCCTGCGTCTGCTGACTGGTGGCGAGATGTGCAGCCTGGGGGACCGCCTGGGGGACCGCCTGGGGGACCGCCTTGGAGCCCGTCCCCAGCACCGAAAGGGTGGCAGGAGCGTGGTCTGCAGCGGCGCGGTGGAGACGCCAGTGTCCTGCCTGACTCGCTGGGAGCGCCACCCACACGTCCCCGCGCAGGCCAAGGTCACGGGCGCCCACGCAGCGTGCGCATGCGCGTTCCCGCGGCGCTTCCTCCGTTCAATGACGGCGACACTTAGCGCACGCACGGCCGCTTCACGCAAAGTCCGTCACTGCCCAGCAAGCTCTGCGCTTCCGGGGGGCTGCGGGGACCCCGCGCCCCCTTAACAGAGCCCCTCCCCGGCCCGTGCCCGACCCCCGTGACCCCTCC
>NW_024354501.1:1343544-1430551 GCF_902729225.1 Pteropus medius | reverse complement strand
CACGCCTCCAACCTCTGGGACACAATGACCCTGGTGCTGGGCCCAGGGCAACCTGTGCCCCGAAGAGCTGTTTGAAGGAGATAAATAAAGCAGATATGACGGCTGCCAGCCCGAAGGGAAGAGCTGTGTTTGGCACGAGTGTCCCTGTGCCATGTGATCTGCGCCAACGACAGTGCCCTCCTTGCACGGATGTCACTGTCTCTTCCGTTTCTCAGAAACACCTGTTGCTTTTGCGCCCCGGGCAGTGCGCCATGTGGTTTTCCGCCTGAATCGGTGTGTCCTGATACCTAGTCTTTCCTGATCTCAGATAAACGCTTGTTGCCGTCACTCTAAAGGGCCCGTGTCGGAGGTGGACGCAGCGGGGGCAGCACGCTGCGCTTGGTGGCGGTGTGTCCTCAGCCCCCTTCCGTCTGGAACATGACCCGGGCGTCTTCGACCTTCGTGCCCTTGACCGTCCTGAGTGGGTTTTGCTGTGTCCTTCTCCAGGCGTCCTGCTGGGAGGCCTCAGCCTGCAGGTGACGTGGGCTCGCTCTGTCAAGGCCGCCTGCCAGGCTGCGTCCCTGCAGAGTAGCTCGTGTCTCCTGCGTGGTTAATAAGCACCCATGGGGAGGGACCCTGAGCCCCGCACGCACGTCCCAGGCCTCGACGCGTTCGCTGGTCTCGCCGTGGATTCCTAGCGTCTCGGTCAGTGGGAGGTAATCTATAAATGCGGTGATTTTGATGCGCAGGTACCCCCGACCCGGGGCTCATGCGAGCTGCATCTGTAACCTGGGACAACGCCCTTCATTTTTCAGGGTTCTTCCCCGTCTTCCGGCACAGGACGGTCCAGGTTCGCCGTGAGCCTTTTCTGCCTCAGCCCTGGACCCAGCCATTTCTCCAAAGAGCCTGTCTGCTTTTTTAAATAGTAGATAATGGGGTTTAGGAGACAGAGTATGAGGGTCGGGATTGGGAAATCACTGGTCCGAGCCTCACTCACAGACGCAGGGGACAGGGACGCGCGCCTGCACACGGGGACTTCCATCTGTCAGCCGTCACCATCCATCCATCCATCCATCCATCCATCCATTCATCCATTCAATACTCCATCCATCCTTCCATCCATCCATCCATCCACCCACTCCATCATTCAATTCAAGTACTCCATCATTCGCTCCATTCCATGATCGCCCATTCACTCCATCATCGTATCAATTCCATTTCCATTCATTCAGTTCGTCTGGTTCGTTCATTCATTCCATTCATTCACCCATCACCCATCCATCCTTCCATCCATTCCATTCCATCCTTTCCATTCCATTCCTTCCATTCATTCCATCTGGCTCCATTCGTTCATTCATTCATCTATTTCCATTCATTCATTCATTCATCCATTCATCCATCTATATCTGACCATCCATCTCTTCTTCCATCCGGCCCATCCGGCTCCATCTGTCCATCCTTCCCATCCTTCCATCTTCCATCCATCCATCCATCCATCCATCCATCCATCTATCCATCCACCTACTCCACCATCTATCCATCCATCACTCCATCCCACTCTATTGGAAACTCTGAGTCCACTGATACCTCAGCCCCAGCCTAACATCCCAAAGTTCATTCTACTTGGAGCTCCTTCTCCGACAGTGAGAAACCCGCTTCTAGTAATTTTAAGCCATTTCCTTACTTGACCCATCTCCCGGAGTGTAAGCAACCCCCACCTCTGCGGCCACCCTCGCCCTGTGGTCTGACGCCCTGGCCGTGGTCCTCCGTATCTGCCCACTGCAGGTGTCTGCCCGCCTCACTTCGCTGCACCTTGTGTCTTTGGGGCCGAGTGTTCCAGGGAGGGCAGGCAAGTGGGAAGGGTGCTTGACACAGACACACACGATGCTCTGAAAGCTCCCAGGTGACTGCCCTGTCCAGGCTGCTGGGAGGGACGAGGTGAGTGGCTTGCTGGTGTCCGTCACACGGTGAGTGCTCACAGCCAGTGGATGGGTGAACACAGGGAGGAGAGAGCACAGGCCCCAGGTGTATACCCACAGGGAAAGCATCCTGGCCGGAAACGTGGGTGCTCCTGTCCCTCGTGCAGGGGACGGACAGGTGGGCGTGGGAACGGGGCGAGCCGTCCGTGGGTGAGATGTGAATGCAGAGCAGAAGGTGGGGCAGGCTGGGGCTGGCACCGGCCCTGGTGCGTGGTCGTGGCACCCCCAGGCGTGGTGTCTGACAGGTACCGGGGGACCTCAGCAGCCACAGTGCCAGGGCTGACCAAAGGCCAGGCCCGCACCCTGCAAAGCCAGGCCGTGGTCCTCCACACAGAGGAGCCGCCAGCGCCTCCTGGGAACCGCTGCCCGCCGGCCCGGGAGAGCCCCCGCGAGGGCTCGGGCACACCGCCCCTCCCCGGGGCACTGTCACTTTGCCCGGAGAGTCCACTGTCCGGGGGCCACGGCCACGTTGGTTTCGGGGCACCTTTCATTAAAAACATAAGCGTGCGTGTATGAACACGTGTGTGCTCGTGTGCACGCATGTCTGTGTGTCCAGGGTGGAGACACAGCTGTCACACGGTCAAAGAAGAACGGGCTGACCCTGCCACCCCTCCCGCCCCGAGAGACAACCGGGCCGGGTCCTTCCCCCTGCACCCACGGGTGTCCCTGTGGCGGGTGCCGGACGGGCGACGGTGACAAGGACGCGGACACACTCCAGGACCTGGGAGGCGTGGGGGAGGAGGGGCGGAGCTCTCAGGAACGGACTGAGTCTTTACCACGTTGTCCTAAAAAGGTAGACTTTTGGTGCTGACGTCATTAAAATGACACAAGGACCCTGTAGGGATTGTGTTTGTGGGTCCCCTGCGCATGTCTAAGCTTCGTCCTGGAAGGGCCATGATGGAGCCGGGCTGGCCCGGGAAGCCCCGGGTCCGGCTGCTGGGGGCTGAGGGCCCAGCGCTGGGCTGTGGGTCCTGTGGGCCTGAGGGCTGGCCAGGCCACGCTCTCTGGGGGCTTCCGGTCCTTCTGGGGACTCCACGCTCTCGTATGTTTGGCTGAGACTTTTTCTATGGGTGACGACTTGGTCCTCAGCTTCAAAAAGTCTGAACCAAAGCTTATGCCGGCCCTTTGAGACGCCGGGGCCGCCCCGTTGGGCTGCACGGTCACGTCCACGCCAGACCATTCACGCTGCGTCTGCAGGAACACGCTGCCCCCTACGTGTGCATGACAGCAGAGCCTGTCCGTCACCAACACGCGTGACAGCCACAGAGCCCCTCCACAAGGCGCTGGGCTGGCTTCCTGATCTCTTGCTTTCAGAGTGACGTCTTGAAGCCAGCAATGAGACAATTAGCCGGGGACCCTAAAACCTCGCCAAGCTCTAGGGCTTGGCGGGTCCGAGACAAGATTGTGGGTAAGACCGCGGCGTCGTGAGTCACCTGCAAAGGCTCGGGCGCCGTGAGCGCCCGCCACGCCTCTGCCCGCACTGGGGTGTGATGGGGCCCGAGGAGCTCGGGGGCACAGAAGCGCGAGCTCTGTCCTCTGCCCGCAGAGTGCTCGGCGGCCTGTGCACCCTCCGGAGTGTCGCGAAGGCATCCGCGATGCCCACACCTCTCTGCATCTCGTGTAGCGTCTGACGCCTGCAGGCAGTGCTTTTTCGTCTCCCCCATCTCGGGGTGCCGTGTGGCCCCCGGTGCCGCTTTCTACGCTGCTCCCGGGAGGCTGGGCGCCCCGGGCGGCCTTGGGGGGGCAGGGGGCGGGGGGCACTTACCCGCCGGCCGAGCCTCCGTTCTTGCTGAGGTGCGTGCGCGGCTCGCTGGAGGCCAGCTTCAGCAGCTCCGTCCACTCGCGCTCCCACTCTTCCTCCGTGTACACCAGCCCTGACTGTGCAGAGGGGGCGTCTCAGGGCGCGGCGGGCGGCCTGGGCGGCCTGGGCAGCCTGGGCGGCCGCGCTGGGCCTCCCCGCTGCAGCCAAGCCGGCCGGGGCCGAGCGCACCTGTTCGTCGTCACCGACTGTCCCCGTTTGCTACGGACAGGTTTTTCCAGAACCCCGATCTCTAATCTCAGTGCTGTGGGGAGACCGCCCAGTGACTGGGTCATTCCCGGTGCCCCGGTGCCAGGCCTGACCATGGTGGGCCGACCCCCACCCGAGGCGGACGGGCCCTTCCTCTAGGACCACGGGGAGCCAAGGCGGTGCGCAGGGGACCGGGTGTCCCTTCCGCACTGAGCACAGGGGCCTGGGGCCGTGGGCGGGGCCGGGGCCACCTGGGGTGCACCCCGCCTCCCAGCTGCCACCAGCAACGCCCTCGCATGGGTGCCAGACGCCTCTGGGAGCGAAGGAGGCGGGTTCCCTGCATTACGCCGGGGCGGGAGTGAGCGGACGTGGGTCACTGCGGCCAGCGCCTCGCCAGGGGTCGAAGCGGGAGAGGCCCCCCCGGTCCCCGGAGCCCCGTCCGCCCGGCCCGGGGGTGGACGCCGCCCGGGGCCCAGCGCCCGGACCTCCTTGTTCTGCTGCGTCTGCTGCCAGCGCCACCTCCGCTTCAGCGCCTCCCGCTCGGGCCCCGTCCTCATCATGCTGTACAGCACCTTCCGCAGAACCAGGTCCCGGTCGTGGAAGCCCCACATTCCTGCCACCGGCCCAGCGAGCAGAGGAGAGACAGGACGTGAGAGGGGGCACGTCGGAGGCGGCTCGGCCCGCGCGGCCACACGCCCAGAGACTGCGCGTCTGCCACCACTCGGGCCCGTGCCAGCCGGCAGACCCTCTGATCTTTGTCCCGGTGTGGCCTATGGGGACAAGTTGGTGACATGTCCTCACGCAGGGCCCCTGGCTGCATCTACGGCTGGCCTGTGGCTACAGGCATCTCAGCCTCCTGAGCCGCGGAGTGGACACCACTGCCCACGTCTGGGCCCGAGACGGTGCCCGCTTCCCGGGGCAGCCCTGCCCCAGCCCTCCAGGCCGCCCTGAGAGGCGAGCGGGGGCGAAGACAAACCGGCGGCTCCACCTGCACGCTCGGGGGGGGACGTGGGCCAGAAGCCCAGCCACGAGTGGTGCCGCCCTGGCTGCAGGAAGGAGTGGGGAGGTCGGTCTGTCCGTCCATCCATCCGCCCGTCCATCCATCATCTGTCTTTCCATCCATCCATCTGTGCATCCATTCATCCGCCTGTCTATCTATTCATTTATTCATTCGTTTGTCTATTTCAGAGCCCATTTCTCCATTTCATTCAAGGTTTTTCTGTTCATTCGCATTCATTTCATTCATCTGCTCATCTATTTGTGATTCATCTATCTATCTGCTTGTTCATCTATCTATTTCACTATCTGTTCATCTATTTGTATCCATTTCCATTCATTCCGCCTATCTATCTATGCATTCATTCGTTTGTTCATTTGTATCTATCTATTTCATTTCGTTTTGTCTATCTGCTTTCCGTTCATCTGCTTCCATGTATCTATCTATCATCTATCTGTCTATCTATCTATTCATTGGTCTGCTTTGTTCATCGGGTTCGTCTATTTGTTGCCCATTCATTTCTATTTATTCGAGCGCCTGCCTATTTGCCTCCATTCATTTCCAGTATCTATTCATTCGCCTACTATCTATCTATCTGCCCCATCCATCCGTCTATCTATCCATGCATTCATCCATTTGTCTGTCCATCCGCCTGTCCATTTGTTCGTCCGGCTCGTCCATCCATCCATCCATCCATCCATCCATCCATCCATCCGTCCATCCATCCATCCATCCATTCGAGTCCCATCCACTCTACCTAATTAATTCCATGCTTGCTTTATGGTGGGGTGAGGCACATTCTAGGTGCTGGGGAGCCCCACGGCAGTGACCGGGACAGACTAAGCCCCTAAAATCTCAGAGCCTGTGGTGGGGAGCATTGAATGGGCATGTAGTGGCAGGAGAGATGGAGCCACCGAGGGCACAGAGTGCGTGGTGACCCTGGGCGTGAAGGGGACATCGGAGCGGAGTCCAGTGGGGGAGGGAGGGAGCTGGGTCTCCTCCCAGGCAGAGCGGAGGGCCAGGCATGGCCCGTCCTCGGGGACCCCGTGGCGTGTTCGAGCAACAGTGAGAGGGAAAGCTGGGGGGACAGGGTGGAGGGGACGAGGCGAGAGCGAGGGGTGGGCTCCGACGGGCGCGGGAGCCTTGGGGAGCTTTCGAAAGAAGCACCAACCGCGCCGACCAGTAATTTTAAAGCCTCCGCCTGGTCATGTGTCCTTTAGAGCAGCGGTCCCCACCCTCTGTGGCACCAGGGACCGGAGCTCCTATGAGCATCTAACGCCCGGTGACCTGAGGCGGAGCCGAGGCGGTGACGCTGGCGCTGGGGACCGGCTGCAGATGCAGACGAGGCTTCGCTCCCCCACCCGCCGCTCGTCTCCTGTTCCACGGCCGGTACCGGTCCGAGCCCGGGGGTTGGGGACCGTGCCTTAGAGCAAAGATCTGCACTAACTGGGGGCTGCCGTGGGCCGTCTGTCAAGCGAGGCTTTTGTCTTTCTGTACAGCGGGGGACAGGTCCTTGCATCAACCGGCTGGGCTGACCCGACGCCCCCCGCGACTCCCCAGGCACGGCGAGCCCCCGCGTCCTGCCGAAGCTCCTTGGGGCGTCTCTCGCCCAGTGGGGGTCTCCTTGCCCCATACGCTGTTACCCCCAGCCCGCCTCCAGCGTCGCCGTCACCGATTTCCACGGGCTTCTCGCCGCGGAGCTTACCCAGGGAGGCGGCGTGTAAAAGGCAGTTCCCGTCCCCCGTCGTGGCCAGAGGAAGGAGCCGTTTACAGCTCGTGCACACCGTGGACCACCAGTTCAGGCGACCTGGAACGGAAGGTCACTTTAGGACAGGCCCAGCTCGGCGGGGGCCGCGGCGAGCGCGCGCTCCGTCAGCAGAAACCTCAGCGGGGACTTCGGAGAACTCTGGTGGGAAGAGGGAAGGTGACATGGCTACTTCTTCACCGATAAAATATAGACACCTTTCCTCTGTGAGGTAAGAGGTGGCCAAATCCCCTCATCAATCAGCAAGCAGAACAGAACCCTCAAGACCTCGAAGCTGCCGCCCCTCGAATTTGGGGGTGTATTTTGCACAAAACATAAAATCTCTCATCTTTTCTCTGAACCCAGTTCCTTTGTTCGTGTCACGTTTGTTCGACCCCCTTGTTGATGCCCACACCTTTGAAGGTGCGGTCTACGTTTAATTTCCTACGTCGACACCATTGCAGCCGCAGTGAATTCGTGGACACGCCTCGAGACTCCACTTCAGGAACACAGAGTGGACATGCTGTTATTTCTGACATGTACAACTAAAACACCTGGGCGTTATGTATAAAACAACAAGAAGACGGAACAGTGGACGGAAGTCAGGCCGGCTGGGACCTGGGCAACGACGCGGGTCCCCGAGTTCCTTGGGCCACACGAATCCCACCCTAGATACAGAGAGGCTGGTAACCTAGTAACGCCATTGAGGGTGACCGAAGGAATCTTGCTCTTCCGAGACGGGATGCCAGGGAGGGCGTGGCTTACTCAGCGAGCCAGCAGACGCTTCGACGACAACTGCTCTATTCTGGCCAAACGCCCCCGAATAAACCGCAGACCTATCACGACTGCCGCCACCCAAGGCCAGGTGCGAGCGACGCTCCCATCCGCACCAGGCTGAAGTGAGTCGCTCACCACCCGTCCCCTCACCGCCAGGGGGAGTCCACCCCCTGTCAATGAAGGACACATGGGTCCCCCCACCCCGCCCGGCAGCACCAGGACGCCCATCCCTCAACAGGTGCAGAGCGGAGAGTCCTTACTCCCAACCCCGCCTGGCGGTTCTGCGTCAACGGCCCCCTGCACCTAGCCGAGTGACGTCACAAGTCTGCTAAAACACAAGACTTAATAAGACCCGGAATCGTACAACTGAATACCCAGTATGTGTGATTTTCAAGTGAAAATTAGTTATACCAAGAACCAGGAGGATCTCAAACCAAATGAGAAAAGACGATCAAGAAATACCAACACTGAGATGACGCGGCGGTCGAATGATCCGACGGAGATTTTAAAGCAGATGTCATAAAAGCGCTTCAGAAGCAATGACGAGCACGCTGGAAACAAAATAAGAAATAGAAAAGGCTGGCAAAGAAATAGAAAGTCTCTCTCTCCCGCACGCACAGAAGATAAAGAACGGGAAAGGAAAAAAGGTACCAAGGAAAGTGGAACTAAGAAACACAATAACTGGTAAGCAAATGGAAAGGCGTTTTTTAAGTGGTTAAAGAAACGAATTGTCGATCTAGAATTTTATGTCCGACAGAAATTACCCTCCAGAAGTAAAGGGGAAATCGACACATTCTCAGATGAAGAAAAACTTGTTTGAAACCAAGACAACTTGTTACCAGCGGATATAACTTAAAATCATGGCTGAAAGAAGTTCCCCAGAGAGAGATAAAAGGAATGTTGGAACATCGGGCAGGAAGAACGTGGAGAAGCAAAAATATGAAGTATAAGAGCTTTTGTTTCTCCTTCCGAGTTTTCTAAACTATGTCTGAATGTTGAAGCAAAACTCATAACATTGTCTCAGTGAACGCAGAATAAATGTTTAAGACAACTACAAATAGTGCAGGGTAAATGAGCATCAGGGCAGGTTTATATGCACACTTAGTGACGGTGAGATGCTGGATGGCTTCGACCAAAGACAAGGACAATATTCAATACCGATTAAAAGGGGTGAAATGTCAGCTTTCGTAAAATAGACATACCTAATGTACTACCTAGAATGACCACTAAAAAAGCAATACGAAGAGATACACTCAAAACCAATCCTACACGAGCTCCTCCAGAAAATAGCCAGTATTACCAAAAACCAGACAAAGAAAGCACAAAAAAGAGAAAAGTTCTGAGAAATACCTCTCGTGAGTATGATGCGAAATTATTAACAAAATATGAACAAATAGAATCCAGCGATAGAGAGAAAAAATTATACACTATGATCAAGTGAGGTTTATTACAGGGATGCGAGGCTGGTTCAAAATATGAAGATCAGTCAATTAGTGGAATTCGTCGTATTAACGGTTTACATAAGAAAAATCACTTGATCACATCATCGATGCAGGTTAGTGACGGTTTGGTGTTTGCGCTCTTGTGGCTGACTTTCATGAATACGAGGTGAGTAATAGGAGATGATTGAAAAAAAGGGTAGGTTATAGGACGCGCGACGGTGAAGGTCAATCCCATGATGGTGGCAAGTGCACGAAGCTGGGGAGGGGACAGCCTTGGCTCCATGGGGGGCGGTGGGACATCGATCATGGTTCGTATTTTAGAATCATGACCGCAGACTTCCGCACGAAGGAAAACGCCCCGGTGTGGGTCTCCCACGCTGCTGGAGATGCCCTAAATGTGACAGCGTGACCCGGGAGCCTGTCTTCTGCCAACATCCGCAAAGCCACGGGAGGCTAAGTCATCGGCTCGTAAGCAGAGTCAAATCTCAGCCACAACACGGACTTTTTCAGAAGTCTCGTGAGATAGAGAGTCCACTACCCCCCAGGGGAGGGCGGTCCCACAAAATGCTACAGGATGGATCGAAAACACTGGAAAGCGAGGAGTGAGCAGACCTGAAACCCAGCCTCAACCCAGCTGAAGTGAGTGGTCGGCCACCGGCAGGGGAAGGATGAGCTCCCTCTAGAGGACAATGACATCATTTGCAGCCGCTGCAGTATTCACGATGCCTAGAAGCCAGTCAAAAACTACTAGGTATGCCAAAAACAGCAGCAACAACAACACACACACACACACGCACGCACAAACAAAAAACAAACCAAAAATAATAATAATAATAATAAGAGTAAACGGCTGGAAACCAAGAAGAGAAAAATTAGATAACAAAAACAACAAAAAAGCCACGTAAGCGATCCAAATTTGGTTAGCTGGCGGGAATTTGAAAGTGACTATGATTAATATATTCGGGAAAATAGACTAAATGGCGAAGAAGCAATATTTAAATCCACAATGGTCGAGATTTTGCAAAATCGATGAAATATACAGATGTTAGAAGGTCTGTAAATCCCAAAAAGAATAAACGAAAAAAGTAAACCATCCCAAGACAGAGAGTAAAAATTAAAGAGAAACTCTTAAAAGCAGAGAAAAAGAGACATGTTAGATGGTGCGGGGCATAAGCAAACAGAAGCGTGCACACGACGGAACGAGGGCGTCAGACAGCAGAAAGAAAATGCTTCTAATCCAGTCTCGTGACCCCAACGCAGTTTGTGTCACTCCAAACCAGAACCGCTGGAGTATGAGGTAGCTGTCCCCACCCGACACGGGACATCTGTGGGAGCCCTACGGCTACAGGACACTTAGTGACGGTGAGATGCTGGATGGCTTCGACCAAAGACAAGGACAATATTCAATACCGATGAAGCTCTGAGCCAGCACGGTAAGGCAGAAAGTAGAAATCAAACACATAAAGATCAAAAAAGGAGCGAAATGCTATTTATTAGTAGGGAGCAGGGCTGTTTATGGAGATAAAGCTAAGAATTCAATAAAAAACTCCTAGACCCGATATATGAATTTGAACTTAGCAAGATCTCAGAAGACAAAGTCAATATACAAATATTATTTGCATTTCCATATGCTAGCAAAAAAAAAACACAACTTAAAAATGAAATTAAAAACATTAAATACCTACATGTAAATGTCATGAAATTTATGCGATACCTACTCTAGACCGAAAACTACAAAATATTCCTGAGAAAATGTACAGAGATTCAAATAAGAGGAGAGATTTATCATGCACGCAGATTGAGTCCTTATCAACGTGACACCAAATTCTTCTCAAATCGATCTATAAATTTAACAACCCCGATCAAAATCGAAAAAGGGTAGTTTTGGAAAAAATTGACAAGCTGAGCAGAGCGGAGACCAGAAGAGAGACACGCGTGTTTTTTGTTTTTTTAAATAAAGCCCCTTAGAGCTTTCAGTGGGAGAAAGGAAAACGTGTTCTAACAAATGGTGCTAGAATTAGTGGATATTTGAAACGTGCTAGTTCACACCACAAACCCAAATTAGTCTGACGTGGATCACAGACATAAATGTAAATGCTAAACATGCAAATGATTCACAGACCTCAGGATAGAAGCTAAAGCTATAAAGCGTCCCAGGAAGACAGAACGGAATATTATTGGGATGAGCAAAGGAAAGAGCCGATACATTTGACCTCATCGAAATTAGCCCAAAAAATCCTGCTCATCAAAAGACACCATTATACAATGAAAAGTCGGGCCCAGGACTGGGATGACATGTTCATAAAATACAAATCTGATGGAGCACATATCAGGAACCCCCGTGAATCAGTAGGAACCGGCCACTGTGATAAAAACGAGCGAAAGATTTAAGACGCGTCCCTGCGGACGGCGGACGGATGGTCACAACGAGCGTGAAAGATGCTCAACGTCATCAGTCACCGGGAAATGCGAACTTAAGGCCCAATCGGTCGACGCTCCATACCTACTAGAGGGACAGGGCTGACGGCGGCAAAGGCTGGCACGTCACCACTTTGCTTTAGGGAGTGAACACTGTCACGATGATCCCGGGAAGCCTTCCAGCAATTTCCACCACGGTTCGACACACTCCTACCGTATGATCCGGCAGCTGTCCCCCTGGGGGTTTGCCCAAGAGACGTGAAAACATAAGGTTTACGCAAGAATATGCCGAGCGGCCCTTATTTCTCATGAGCTGGCTGCTTTCGGCTCTGGGGCCGCATCTCCAAAATAAAGCATCGGCCCTGCGGGGCCGCCTCGGGCCGTCACTCGGAGAATCTGGGTCACGACACCCTCCTCCGCTCCTCCTCAGGAAGCTCCTGGCGGACGTACCACACCAGAACGAGGTGAGGAGGGCAGGTGGGGAATGGGGGAGCCACACAGGGCCCCACCCGCCCGGGCGGGCGGAAAGCACTTTCAAAGGAACCCGCAGCGGTGGCTGGAGACACTGCAGGTCGGTGCGACCGCCTCGATACGGGGGCTGTCACCGCGACGTGAGTGGCAGTCCTGCTGGGGGCGGGTCTTGCCTTCGATCTGTAGCGAATGTGACATCCGTGAAGCACGGGGAAGCAGTGCGAAGGGTACGCAGCCGCGTGCCGCGTCACGACGGGGTCGGGTTCTGGGACATCGTCCTTCGGGGACCTCGTCGTCGCGTGAGCATCGCAGAGGCGCCTCACGGGCGGGGACGGTCCCGCCCGCCACACACCCGGGCCGCGAGCCTGGACCGCCTGTCGCCGCCCACGCCGGCACCAGGTGACGTCAGGCCCGAGGGAAAGTGACGCCATCGAGAGACGTGGGGACGTGAGATGAGCGAGGCCGCGGCCGGAGTGACACGGCCACTGTTCTACAGCAAACTTAAGATAAAATAACTGTAAAGAGCAGAGTCTAAAATAACGGTAGAAACGCAGAGCAGCAGGTCCGTGAGCCGGCGACAGTTTTTCTTATCATCGAGCGCTATGTGCGGAACGTGATGGCATGCGTGTGCTTTGACAGCTGGTGGCCGCGTGTGCGCAGCGTCCGCACAAACGCGTGACTGCCGCATCGTGCCACGGCCCACCGCGGCTCCGGTGTCGTTAGGAGAGTGGCCGTTAGCGCCCCGTAGAGCCTCACGGAGCCACCGCAGGTACCCGTCTGCTGGGGACGGATCCGGGGCTGTTCGGGGCGTGACTGCCCCTCCGACGACAGGACCGAGCGAACCCCCGGGGTCCCTCGAGAACGGGATGCGGCTGGGACCCTTAAAAAGTCATCATCACGAGAACCCAAAGAGAGAAAAGACGTTCGTTAAGAGGCGTAGCCCGCCGCAGCACGAAAACCGTGATGGGGTCTCGGAATGTCTTGGAAAAAAATACTTCATAGGAGATTTGGGGGCGAACCGGGGAAATATGGGTACAGGTGCCATGTTAGATGGCATGTTACCTTAACGCTGTTTATCTTAGGCGTGACGATGCCCTGGCTTTTAGGAGAAATTTCAGGAGATACGCACTCGCGATCCACATTCGAATGGTTCAGAAAAAAGTATATATGTGAAAAAAGTCACATATGTATTTATATATATCGATATTTCTACGTTGATCTACAGGTAGATATAGGTACATATGAGACGGGACGAAACTCGGAAAGCTGTGCTTCCTGAAGCGGGACACACCGGTGAGAATCCTCGGACGCCTCTGCACGTGCCCGGGACAGGAAGGACGAGCGGGGCCGCCCCACGGTGTCGCGTCCAGCCACGGAGACTCCTGTGCGCGTCCCGAGCAGCCTTGGCTGGTTCTCCCGTCGAAACCACGTCCCCGTGTCTTCTGACCGCGGGACGCTTAAGCCGGGAAAATCCTAGACGTCCCCGTTTTCGTGGGTGTCACGCGACAGGACCCTAGGGGACCTCTCTCTCGCGGGTGCGGCTTCGATCCGTCCTGTGCGCCCTGTGGGGCGGGCCACGTGTCCCCAGAGCAGGGCCGGGCTCAGGCTGGCTGACCGGGCGCCGAGTCCCGCCTGGGTCCCGGCCCCTGGGCTGCCATGAGGAGGGAGAGCAGACGGCCAGGGCCGCGTGGCCCTCGGACCCCGGCGGAGAGGGCGGCCGTGCCCCACACGCGGCACCGAGCCTGTCACCCCGGGTCGGTGGGCCCTCGGACCCCGGCGGAGAGGGCGGCCGTGCCCCACACGCGGCACCGAGCCTGTCACCCCGGGTCGGTGGCCCCGAGTGGGGACAGACTCCGCGACGTCCCCGTGTCCCCGTGCTGTGGTCGCCCTCGGCCTCTGCGAGGTGCTTCCTTTCCTGCTCCCACACGGGCCCCACGCAAATGGCTCCGTCCGCCCGCGGTTATCAACGGCTTTCCAGCCTCCCCGGCTCCCTGGGGCGCCCGTAACACGGAGGGCACCTCGAGCTCCAGGGGGGGACGCGCCGGGAAAGGCGCTCAGTTACACGCCGTGGACAGTTCGTGCCCAGTTTTCCCCTGCCGGCCACCATGGTCACCTTCCAGAGACCGCGCCAGGGGCCTGGGGCCACGGCCTGGTGGAGCCACCCCTGAAACCAGCGCATGAGCTAGAAGAGACCCCACGACCCCGAAAAACGCCAGCGGTCACGGGGCGCGTCGGCCGCTCCTCTGTGTCAGATAGGCCGTGCGGCCGGGGACCAGGATGGAGCCCGCCTCCCCAGGGACACCTGCCTCCCCAAGTCGCAGGCTGGGGCTTGGAACCCGGGACGGCAGGCGCGGGGCGGGGGGCCGGCACCAGCACAGCCAGACGCCAGCGCAGCCAGAGCCCCCTCTCAGCTGGCAGGAAGCCCGCACACCCAGGAAATCTTTCCAGGCCGGAGAACTGAAGCCATTTTTAACAGGGCCTGTCCCCTAAACGCCCCTTCGTTCGTTCAGACTTCCTACGGGGAATTCGTCATTTTCTAAACCTCACTCCAGCCCGCACGTCGGTCACACTGAGAAGGTGAACTAATCGCGACGCAACTTAGGTGGCTGGGGGCGTGGGAGCTTTGATTGAAGCTGGCTTCCAGAAGTCCAGACTCCCACCCAGGTCACGGCATGCCTGGGCTGCGACCAGGGTCACCCGCCTGGGGTGCTGACCCAGCTCTGGTGAGTTCCAGCACGGTCCAGCCTCTGGAGGACCGGAAACGGCCCGGGGCTATTCCCCGCTCTCCAGCCCGGGGCTGGGAGGCCAGGCCTCTGCTGGGCAGTGTCGCTGGGCAGGGGACTCCTGGCTTCGGCAGAGGGACCACGCGAGCTCCCCACCCAACACCTTCTCGGGAACAGAAGGACACGGGAACCAGGGCTGGGAATATTTAGGAAACCAACAGAAACGTGCGCTCCGGCAAATGGGGTGAAGCAGGTGGGCGCCGTCGGGGGACGCGGGCGCTACGTCAGCAGGGAGCTGCCCGTCACTGTCCTGCGTTTTCCAGGCGACGGCCCTCTGACGCACCCAGGGCGATGGGGTCCCTCAGCTGGAGCTTTGTGACAGATGATGGCACCACACACTTTAACGTCACCTTGCTCAGCGCCCACTAAGGCACTCAGAGGAAAGAAAACAAAGTGGGTGGCAGTTCTCTGTGACGAGGATGAGAGTCTCCCGCCCTAATGTGACCTTGTGACTGCCTGAAAGGCCACCACCCTCTGGGGCGGCCCCACCCACCCAGGGCCACTGACCTCTGTGCCTTGCAGGCCTCCCTGCGGGTCCGTCCCGCGCGGCTGCGATGTCACTGTGGTGTGCTCACGCTCCCGGCTCCTCAGCCAGCCGGTCCCCAACACGGCACGGGGGGTGGCGGGATGTCCCTCCCGCGGGTGACCCCCAGTCTGTGAACTCCCATGGCACATGCTGAGCCAGGATGTCTCCCGAGCTGCAGACCCACATCCCACTGGACGGCGACTCGACCCGTGTCACCGGGACCTCGGACTCTGCCTGTGCTCCTGGCCTTGCCATGGCCCCCGAACCCGCCTCTCCCCCGGGGCCGGCACCTCTGCCCAGGGCCAGCACCGATCCGCGTGCTGAGGGCATCGTCCTCCTTGTCACGCTTGGCGCCACGGCCCCATCCAATCCAGCAGCAAGTCCCGCCGGTCCGTCTTCAGAACAGATGCCACCTCGGCACCTTGCTACTTCCCGTCACTCCCACTGCGACCCCACAGCCACGGCCACCACCCTCCTCTGGGGCAGAGTGGACGCCTCCTCCCTGTTCGTCCCGCTTTTCTCGTGGTCCCCACAGGCACGGTCCACGAAGCAGCTGGAAGGCGTCACGTGTGAACCCCGGCGTGTCACGCCCCTGCTCGGCCCTCCCAGGCTGCTGGTCCTCCCCACGGCGAGGCCCGGGGCTCACGCCGGCTTGCTGGGCCCGAGCCGCCATTCCCCTGCCTCCCCCCGGCCCTGCCGGCCCCTCCACCTGCTGCCGCCACAAGCGCAGCCTCTGAGGCTGTGCCCCCTCCACGGGGGACGCCCGGGCTGACATCTGCCCCACCGGGGTCTCCCTGCCTCACCGCCTTGCTGCTCAGCTCCGCCACAGCGGCCGCTCCTGCCACCGACTTCCTTTCCCAAGGGGACCCTCAGCCCCTACGAGGGCCGGTGCCACCTGCGTGGCCTGCAGAGAGCCCCACACGCGGACGGCCACCTCGTGGGCACAGCCCAGGCGAGCGCTGGGTGACTCCGCCCTGGCAGCTGTCACACGTCTCTGACTTTAAGATGAAAGAAAGCGAGGCTCGGGAGGGCCAAGTCACTCGGCCAAGTCCTCCGGGCCGGCCTGGGGCCCAGCGGGCCGGGCTCAGCCCGGAGCCTTCACAGGCTTCCGGCAGATCCGGCCAGTCGATCACCCTCCGGGGAGACGAGACCCGACAGCCGCACTCGGAGGTGTCCCTGCGTCTTCTCCGATGCCCGCATTGCCTCTGCCCTTGGACAGGAGCTGCCCAGCGGGGCGGGGTTCCCGGCGAGGCGCCAGGCGTGGCCGCCCAAACCCGCAGACCCGCATCCCGAGGCGTGTTGCAGGCAGAAGCGGCTGGGAGCCCCGTGTTCTCCGGGCGGGGAACCCTCACAGGAGGACACTGTCCCCTCGCGGGCTTGAAGGCTTGGGGGGCGGTGCTGCCCCTCTGTGGGTCCTGTGGGAGGTGAGCGCTAGCACCCCAGGTGACACAGAGGACCCTCCGCCCATACACGGGGCCGCCACGTGCCTGGGGAGGCGGGCAGCCCCCCAAATGCCCACGCCATGCCGGGCACTGAGAGAGGAGCCACACTCCCGTGACGGACGGCTGGACCGCCAGCACCGACGGGGCGAAGGCCGCTTTTTGCCCATTTGGGGGACATGAGCCCAAGGCCCCGTGAACAGAGATTTCCTTCCAGGCACCGCTGGACGTCTCTCCCTCACTTCCCCGGGGAGGAGGAGCGGGTCCGAGGGGCCCAGCCCGGCAGGAGGGAACGAGGCCTCCTCCCAGTGGATGGTGGCAGGGCGTGGGGACCAGCCTGGCACCAGCCGGGGTCCCGTCAGAGTCGGGCCTGGGGAATGAGCGGGCTTCCACCCCGAGATCACCCCGGACCACGGGGCCAGCTGAGGAAAGAGAAGCCACAGACGGGGCCACGGTCGGCTGGGGCGGCTCGGGGAAGTGAGCGCTCGTTTGTTCCCTGTCCCTTCCCTGTTCCCAGCCTCGCCTCCCTGTCCCGGGCCAAACCCCGGCGTCCAGCACGTCTCTGCTCCAGGGGCGGGCTCCGAGAGCGGGGTGTGGGGCCAGCTCCCCCAAAGCCTCCCGCGGCAGCGACAGGCACCTTCCCCAGAGCTGGGTGGGGGCCCGGCCTCCTCCTCTCCATCCTCCTGGCACGTGACATAAACAACGAGCAGTTGGTGGATTTAGCCTCTTAACTCAGTAACTCCGGCTTCTTAAAAGGTGTTTTCTAAGAGCGGATGACTTCGGAGAAAGAGCACCCTTTGAAGATACTAGTCCAAGGGTAACACGTCAGTGATAAAAATTCACGTGCAACATATGGAAAAATAGCGAAGCAGACGCTCGAGGGAGGAGAGGATTCTGGGAAGCGGGAAGGTAGACATCGAGGGAGAGGAAGATTCTGGGAAGCGGCGGGCGTGGGTAGACACTCGAGGGAGAGACTGGGAAGCGGGTAAACGGGGCAGACACCGAGGGTGAGACGAGCAGAAGCCGGGGTAGACACTCGAGGGAGAGGATTCTGGGAAGGCGGGGCGGGGTAGACACTTGAGGGAGGAGAGGATTCTGGGAAGCGGGGCGGGGCTGGCGGGCTGGCCACCACGGCGGATTTGGTGCCCTTCACTGTGATTTCGCAAGCACTTATCGTGCAAATGACTATAGTATTTGCTCTGTCTCTGGACGAACCTCCGTCTTTCCAGCATTTGTTTGGGGCTCATCATTTAGACCCCGAGGAAGAGACGTTGGGCTCGCTCCCCGAATCCGTTCCTCATCGGTGTCAGAAGACGCATCGGGGCGGGGGGACCCACATCTCCTCGCCCGAGGCTGGCAAGGCCGGGCGGGCGGGACAATGGAGGCTCTGCAGAAACGCGTCACTCGACACTCCGAGCTTCCGCAGGCCGCCCTGCCCCCATCTTTGTCGACGGGAAAACTGAGGCTCAGGAGGTCACAGGACTTGCCCGTGTCCTCGGGAAGTGACAGTCCCCCTTTTCCTCAAAGCCCGGGGTCTTATCTCTCGCTGGACACACCTGGGGGAGCTGGAGGGGGAGACGAGGAGCAGGCAAAGCCCCAGAGTCCTCTTGGGGGTGGCACTGGCTATAGGAATCACAGGAACTTCCAGAGACCGCTCGCTGCACACCCGGGGTGGAGCCCGTCCTGGGGGTGCGGGGCTGGGTGAGCACCCAGAGCCCTGACTGAGCACGCCCGGGTGGAACAGCACCCTCTGACATGGGCGGGGACTCTGGGACGCGGCCGGCTGCGGTGGGGCAGGGCGGGGGGCGACTCACCTGCCTGTTCCAGGGCCACCATGGTGGCCTGCTCGATCAGGTCCCGCTCGATGAAGCTCCTGAAGTCCTCGCTGTACACGCTCAGGTCTGGCAGCTGGAACGTGTAGACCGGCATCTCCAGGGGGAACTGCTCGGCGCTGCACTCACTCGCCACGTGGGACCGCGCCAGAGACACGATGGCCGAGCTGGCGTGGGAAATCCCCCGGGAAAGGCGCTTTTCTGCAGGCGCAAAGGGCGGCAGGAGCCGCCGGGGCGTGAGTGCGGCTCCAGGCGAGCACGCACGCACACGCCGGCAGCACGCACGCACACGCCGGCAGCACGCACACACTCAGGATGTGTACACGCGCCACACACGATGTGTACAATGCACACGACACACACGTGTACACACGCTTCACACATGCACACATACACACACCTGAAGCACACACAGATGTGTACATGCACCACACGCATGTGTACAATGCACACATACGCACACGATACATCGCACACATCGCCACACAGCATATGCACACGTCTGCAGCACACACAGATGTGTACAGGCACCACACACGATATGCGTACAATGCACACATGACACACATGTACACACACTTCACAAAACACGCACACGCCTGCAGCACACAGATGTGTGCAATAAACGTGTGCACATGTACACATGCTTCACACAACACACATGTGCACACACACCCCTGCAGTACACAGATGTGTACATGCGCCACACACATGTGTGCAATGCACATGCATGCACACACCGCACATGTACACATGATACACACAACACATGCACACATACGCCTGCAGCACGCACACACGCGGGCATGCACACATGCATCACACAGGACACTCAACACGCATGACACATGTGCACGCACCTCACACGACACATGCGCACACATGGCATGCACAACACACACGAGACATACACCATGCATGACCCACTTGCACACGTGCACATGCCACACATGCCACACACCACACGCATGTGCACTGCACCATATGTGACACGTGGCGCACATGTACACACACCACACACGGCACACATACGCATGCACACGGGCACGCAGCACACACATGTACACACGCCTTCGCCTGCACACCCGACTCCCGCCAACCAGCCCTTCTGTCTGGGAGGGGTCTCTCCCTGCAGGCCCCCAGCTGCTGGGCTAACATCCCCAGCACTTGTCGCGTGTCGCTTTGCGTCGTGAGCCCGCTCACGAGCACACGACGGCAGTGCTGGACACGGCGTCCTGCGGTCTCGGTGTCGCGGACGCGGTCGGGCAGCCCCGCCCCCTCCGGACGCCCCGCCCCTCTGGATGCCCCGCCCCCTCCGGACACCCCGCCCCCTACGGACGCCCCGCTCACGGGCGCCGGTCCAGCTTCTGCGCCTTTGCGTCCGGGTCGCGAGGCGACGCGTGGACTTTAGGGTCACTCGCTTCATTAAAGTTACTCTGCGCCCACGTCCCACCCGAAGCTTCCAAAACACAGACACCATCGCATCCGCTTCTGCCCCGTCTGGGTTTTCCGCGGAGAGGCCGCGTGGCTTCAGCGCCAGCACGCTGCTTGCTGGGCAGGTGGCCGCACGCTCCCGGGGGGCAGGGGGGGTGCCCCTCTCCGGCCGCTAAGAGCCACCTGCTTTGTAAGCCACACCTTCAGTAGCCAGCAGTGACCGGGACACGAGAGTTCTTAAGTATATGAGTTTTCTTTTTCTAAGGTCCATATTTGTAATAATGGAGAATTCTTTTAGTGAGGCGGTTGTCCTTTTATTTTTATTTTAAAATAAAACAAAAAAAATTCAAACGAGTGCTGGAATGAGCATTGTCCCCCCATCCCGGGCTTATCAGTCAGCACCTGTGGGCCCACTGTGTTCATGGTGTGATGTGAATACTAAATATGTGAAATCTGAAGGAAAAAGCCTTTCTGAGCTAAATGCAAATTATGTTAAAGATCATACGGTGGAAATATCTGCTCTTAGTTCTAACTTTCTCCACCTCCAGCTCCATTAACGAGCAGGTGTGACATCTCCGTCCGTCTCTCTGTGTGTGTCTCTCTCACACACCCACAGGCTGATTGTTTAAACATGGACTTAGCGATCCTTCTTTTGGAAGACCCATAGCATCCTCCCGGGCCCTGCCCCGCCCAGGCCAGCCGGTCTCAGAGACGCTGATGACCCAGCCACGAGCGGGCCTCTGCCATGCACGCCGACAAGTCTGGGCCCGCGCTCCGAGCCGCCGTCTCTGTCTGCTCCTTACACTCCGCTCGCAGTGACCCTGCCCTCGTCACCCGTGGCCAGGTCCCAGACACCCCAGAGAGCCACTGATTATTCCAACCGTCTAGCCCTGAGGCGGCCTTCCCCAAGAACCGCAGCGAAGGCTCGTGCCCATGTCTCCTCTCTGTCCCCCGTGACCGCTGACCCGCGTGGCCCTGCACAGCGTGCTGCGCCTCCCGTTTCTAGGGAACTGTGAGCAGAAAAACGTCTTCGCGACAGTCATTTCTGTGTCTGAGAATCTTACCACCTCTGATTAAACACATCCCGGGTACGTGTTAAAACAGGTGGACGAATCTTCTCTTAAAGAGACAGATGTTCGTATGTTAGGCTCTGCGGGCCATGCGAGCTCAGTCAGAACCACTCAAGCCTGTCTCTGTGGCAGTAACGCAGCCACCGGCAATGCACGAATGATGAGTGTGAGGGGTGCCAATAAAACTTTATTTAAAAGATAGGCAATGGCCAGATTTGGCTCCTGGGCCATTGCTGGCTGACCCCTGATTCAGAATGCGGAGAGCTCTATTTTCCATCAGTGTGCTTTGATTTCAGGAAGAACTCAATTAATTAAAAGAGATACGTATCTAATTCAGGAACTACGGTGTCAATTTTACTGAAAAGACGTGATCGTTCGCAGGCTCGGTGAATGCAGTTTCGCTATGACAGACTTCTGCTTTGTTCCCTAGATAAAATCCGAAACGGTCATGCAGCAGCCACAGTTGTTAGGCCTTGGCCGGCCGAGCTCCCTGGAAGGAGGAGATCTTTCCAGCGCCCTCGGTGGGAAGGGAAGGGAAGGCTAGGCTGGCTCTTCTACTGCCAGGAAGGAAGAGAAGGAAGTGCCATGTTGTCACCTGTCTGGATGGCCACTGTGTGCGAGAGGCCAGGAGCCTCACCTGCATGGCGCTGACCCACACGCGGTCCCGGAGGATTGGGGGTCGTCTCCCCCAGAGTCAGAGCTAACGGCGGAGATCAGGGGAGACCTCAAGAGCAATCAGTACAGCATGGACGTGGCAGTGACTGAGCCTCGGGTCCTCCTGACCTGACCTGCCCTGGAGGTCCTCAGGGGCGTGGCACGGGCTGGGCCCCACAGGTGGGGCTGGGGAGGGTGTTTGGGCCATGCTGTCCCTCTCCCGGGCCAGCCCGGGGCAGGTGGCACCCTGCACCGTCATGGCCACGCCACGGGCGAGCAACAGCTGGGGGAAGGTCAGGGCCACGCTGGAGCCCAGCCGGACTGGGCCCCAACAATGGGGATGGGTGGGGACAGGTGGCTGGCCAGCCCTGAGCCTTCCTGCCTCTCCCCAACACGCCCTGTGAACCTGGCGGTGACTTCAGAGGGTGACAGCCCAGAAATGAGCAATCACTGGAACACGTGCTGGGGAGTCTCTAAGGGGCAAAGCCGGGCACGAGGTCGGGGGCACGCGGGCACTACTTTGAGCCCAGACCGAAGCGTTCAAGGCTCTCCGCCTTGAGGGCGCTTCCCCCCCACGCTCCCTTTGGGAGGAGCACAAACCGGCGTGTGACTCCGTCCCTCCCCCAGGCACACGCCGAGCCCCGATGGCTGGGACACGCTCGCGGGGCCGTTTAGAGGAACCTCCGAGGCGCGCGAGCCCATAAAGAACCCGCCAGAAGCAGCAGCGTGCACCGGCCGGCGGGGACGAGCATCAACAAAACGTTCGAAGAGAGAAAGACACCATCAGAAAGCGACATAGTCACAGCGACGCCGAGCTCATTCGGAATGAAAAATGCGAACGCCACGCACAGGATGGATTCGAGTGAAGCGTGAATCAGGATGCTGGGAGGTCGGGTCACAGAAACCTCTCAGGAGACGCGAAAATCAGAGGCAAGGACAACTGGGGGTGGCCTCGAAGCATCCGGGGAACGGGATTTGGCTCTGGAAATCCTATTCCGCTCAAGGAAAAGGCCAGCGTCCCGCGCGAACAGCTTTGAGCGCCCGCGGCTTCGGGAGATGGACCGGGCGCAGCGCTCGTAGAAAAATAGTCTTTTAGCAAAAGTGTGCGCGAAGAAGTTAATTGTTGTCTAGACAAGTAACGGAAAGACCCTAACTGTGATTGATGGCGAGCTGAGACCGGAAGAGAAAACATGAGATCGTACTAAGATCCACGTTTTTTTTTTCCCCAGGGTGATCTATAGTTGCTATTAAGTTTTTTTAAAATAATAGGAAGAAAACCTAAACGTAGGTTTTAATAGCCTATGGGGAACTATAACATGAGTAAAAGTAGAATGTGTCACTTTCAAACCAGTGGGACAATTTAATTAGAAAATAGAGAAAAATACATTAAAAGAAGCACGGCAAATACAACACAAAACATAAAGAAAAACGGATATAACAATAATTATAATAAAATAAGTGGATTAAATTCACCGATTGAAAGAAAGAGACCCTTGGATTACATCATAAAATCATATCTGATGATAAATCCCTTACAAGAATCCCATTTGCCATAAAAGGGTAAGAAAAGGTTGAAAATAACAGCTGAAAATAAATAGGACTCCGGGCAAAAATGAACCAGCAGAAAGGCAGGTAGGGGTACAATGTCAGCTAAAACAGATTTAAGGATAAAAACCATTATATGGGACAAAGGGATATTCTAGCCATTGTTTACAAACAAAACCAAACACCGGGGCAGGATGATCGAACCAATGCCCTGAAAATACAGCCTCAAAACACAGTGGGAAGGACGAGGCTAGGAGCAGAAACAGATCGGACACTTTAAAATGTCCGACGCGGTGGTGGCCTTTCTAGACAATAGAATAAGGAGGGAAGAGTAATTCAAGGTACAGGTCCCATCACAGCTCGTCGCAGGGCCGAGTCAGCGGAAACACTGCCCAAACTTCATTTGTGGACAGTTCGGATGGGTCGATCGAATGTGACGAGAGGGATGGAGTTCACCGTGTAAATATTAAGAATGTCAAATTATTTCGGGTGCTGGGATGGCATGTTTAGAAAGCCCGAGCGATTAGAATGAATGATTAGTATCAATAGGAGAATTAGAAATGTGTATTAATAAAAGAATGTACGTAAAGACTGGATAAAAGATAAATATGCAAAAAATAAGCCGCTTTCCCTCTGTGTCTCGAATCTGAACAGAACCTGAATCAATGGACAGGCATATGCAGTATTCTTAGATGCAGTATTATAAAATGCCAACTATTCCCGAAATAAAAGAAAAATCCAATCCCATTCCAATCGGAATTCTAATTTTAAGGCTTCTATGGCAGAATAGATATTCAAAACTAGTGAAAAATTTGGGGGGAAACCTAGCAGTACAGGTGCTTGGCCTCAGCAGAGAGAAATATTGTACGAAACTACTTTGCCTAAGTGGAACAGGATGGGCAGCTACGTGGATGGACAGACGGGGTCCAGACCCAGACCCGGATGTGTCTGGGAATTTACTACGCGGCAAATTGGCATTTTAGTTCAATGGGCAAAGGATGCTATGTTCAGTAAGCATGTGAGAATAACTCGCTCTCCATCCAGGGGAAGCGAGAACTAGGTCCGGAGCTATTATTTATGATTCAAATCCATTAATCGGCCTAAGGGCAACATTTAAAAACAGATATGGGAAACCACGTCACTAATTTTGTATCCCAGACCTTCCGAAAATGTATGAGGACACTGGCCAACGTGAATGCAGAACGACGCCAACATTTCGTACGGCAGAATGTTCTGTGAACAGGGCCGTAAAGCAGACGGTGAGGTGGGACGTGCACACACACACACACACACAACACAAGTCCGTCGTCATAATTACAAAGAACGCTGTGCACCGCTAAGAAAAACTCAGACGAATCAAGATTAAAATGGGCAAAGTACGGGAGTGCGGGGCAGAAAGTTCTCTTCCTTACGCATCTTTGTATTGTTTCCTTCGTTACAATGAGCAGATCTTGTGCAATGAAGAGAAAGAATCGAGCACGCGGGGCCCGTGGGATGATGAATGTCCGTGGCGGACAGATTCGGAGGCCGTGCTACTTGAGAAAGGAATCGAGGAATCGAGAGATGCGCGGCCTGGAAGAAGCAAGCTTCTGGGGGGAAGGCTGGCCAGCATCTCCCGGGGCCCGAGACACCCGGACGCACGCCCCTGCTTTCTGAGGCGCAAATGGACACCGCGAAGGACATTTTAGCATAGCGCGAGGAACGGAGGACTCCTCGCCGGGCTGGCCTGCAGCTGGGGGGTGCTGACCTCACCCTTCCTTGTACCCCCAACCCCTCCTGCAAGCCGTGGCCAGGAGACCCCACGCCTGGGCGGGCCCCGCCGCGGGTACCTTGGGCAATGTCGTCCGGCCTCGGTGGGCAGGGCCGCCCTGCCTCGTGTCCAGGCTGCGGTGGCTCTCGCTCGGGCTGCATGGGGCACCGGCCCTCGGCGAACACGTGCGGCAGGCTGGCTGTGGGCACTTGCCGGAGCTGCTCATAGTCACTCAGGGCGGCTGTCAGGTCCCAGTTTTTGCCTGCGGACAAGAAATGATGCATGACTCGGGCATGATCTCTAAGTGCAGTGTCACGCTCACCACGGGTGTCCACCTGCTGCACGGCTGTCTCCAGTCTCCTGGTCTTTAGAGTCACCCACGCACACGCACACGCACACGCACACGCACACGAAAACAGGACGCCCCTCACCGCCACACCCCTGTCGAGCGCCAAGCTGTAGAGCCCACGCCCAGAAGGGACCGAACGCACAGTAAGAAGGGTTCCCGCATTTCTCTGGGCTTCTGCGTTGGTGCCGCGTGTCCCCTCACAGGGCGAGAGATCCCGCGACGTACGGAGGGGACGCTGCGGCTGCTGGAGGACAGCGGAGTCGGTCCTCGGGGCAGCGGGCAGCGAGGCCCAGCCGGCCGCGGGCCCGTGGGCTGCTGAGTCGCCGACGGGCGAGGCGGCCAGCGCCTGTCGTGTGCAGGGCGTGTGCCACGGTCACAGTTTATTCTGAGAGGGATGAGACCATCGGCAGAGACGCGGCCACGGAAAGACAGTTCCGACAGTTTTATTTAATTTAAAATGTCTCACGGTACCGTTTGTACAGTGCAGTGCAGGCCCAGATGGACACTCAGTTTGACGACTTTGCCAAGTGCACAGATGTCACCACCGCCACGGTCAAGGCCTGGCCCAGGTCCATCACGCCCAGAAGGGTGTCACGCCCTTCGCGGTCAGTCCCTCCCCCGTGGTCTCCTGCTGCCGCTACGTGACAATTCGTCCCACACACAGTGGCTTCAGGCGGCACCCACCCGTGACCTCCGATGGCGGGCGGGCTTGGCTGGCTTCTCGGCGCACGTCTTGCGAGGCCGAGGTCAAGGTGCGGACAGGGATGCAGGCCCTTGCCGGGCACCCACTCCCGGGGCCGTTCCGGGGTGACCTGACTCAGCGCCCCGCGCTGCAGCACGGAGGCCCACTTCCTCGAGGGCGGTCAGCAGAGGCGGCCGTCAGCTCCCGGAGGCCACCTTGTCTTGGCCTGTGTCCACTTCCTCCATCAGGCCAGCAGTGCTGGCGAGTCCCCTCCGCACCGAGAGCCTCTCCTGACGCTCGTTTTCTCCTGCTGCTTTCCAGAGGCCCGCGGGGCCTGCGCGGGTCACCCCGGACCCGCTCCTGCTTCAAAGTCAGCTGACGGGCACCCTGGATTCCGTCCGCCCGGTCCCTTGGTGGCAGCGCCCAGGGCAGGGTGTGCATGCCGGCGGGCGGGGGGCTTGCGGCCTCTTCAGAGCCTCGTTCACCACACGGCCCGTCTCGGGGGACTCACGTGACACGTCCTGTCTGCGTGTGGCCTTCCTGCCAGACTAAGGTCCCCGAGAGCCCAGCGGTCACCCGGCCGCAGCACGCCTCGGCAGCTCGGCCGTTTGCGTCACCCAGCAGCGTCCTGTGGCACGGATGCGTGACGATGGGTCTATCCGGTCGCTTTCGGAGGGTGTGACGGTGCTTTATAAACCTGGGCGATTCTAAATAAGGCTGTCGCGAACACTCCAGTACAGGCTGGTTAGTGGAGATTTGTTCTCACTTTTCTTCAGTAAATACCCAGCAGCAGAATTGCTGGATCGAGGGCAGAGCGTATTCCTAACTTTGTGAGAAACCACCAAGCTCTTTTCCAAGGTGGTTTTATCGTTTTCGCTTTCTCATGGGCCACGGATGACGGTGACATGCGTCCCACGCCCCCCTGCCAGTGTGGGTTGCCAGTCTTCTTAATCTTAGCCATTTTGGTGGCCGCGTAGTGGTATCTCGTTGAGTCTTAATTCCTATTTCCCTGCTGACGGATTGGAAAATCTTGTCATGTACTTACTGGTCATTCATGTACCTTCCCGTTAAAAGTCTTTTGCTCATTTTTTATGGGGTTATTTTATTTTTAGAATTAACTTGGGGTTGTTATTTATATGTTCGGGATACAAATATTTTGTCGGATATGTGTCTTATAAGTGAGGTTTCCCAGTGTCTGGCGTATTACTATTTATCGGCGTCCTGATGAATGGAAATTTTGGATTTCGATGAAATTCGACTTCTCGTTTGTTCTCCTTACGTAGGGAGCCCCTTTTTTGGCTTCTCTAAAACACGTTCGCCCGCTCCGGGGTCACGGGGATGTCTCCCGCCACTGTGCCCTCTTCCAGAAGCTTCACAGGTTTTTTCTTCTCACATCATAGGGTGCAACCTAGTTGAAGTAGTTTGTACGTACACTATGAGGCAGAAGGTCAAGGTCCGTTTTCCTCAAACGTAGTGCTTTACAGGTGTCTCGCTGTGTAAACTTGTCAAGCCTAGGTGTTTGCATGTGTAAACGCTTCGGGTTCTCAGTCCCGACAGAAGCATGCAGAGCTCCGCCCCCTTTTTCTGTCCAGGTGAAGCCACACCTTACCCCACTGTCTCCGCCTCATGCCCCGAGGTGGGGGGTCAGAGAGGACGGGGAGGGGCAGGTGCCGGGGCCAGCCTGTGGCAGGGAGGGCGCGCGTGTGCGGTGTGAGCGTGGGGCTTTGCTGGGCATGCGGGGGTGGCACGTGGGCTCAGGGGAGTGTGCGTGGAATACGTCTGTGCAGTGTGCATGCGTGGGAGGTGTGTGCAAGGCATCCGCACGTGCGCTCTGTGTGATGTGAGTAGTGTGCGTGCCGTCTGGCGCGTGTGGCGTGTTTGGCGTGTGTGGGCGTGTAGGGTGGGCGTGCAGGACGAAGGGTGGTATGCGTGAACACGCCGTGCGGCGTGTGTGTTCTGTTGTGTGTTCACGCGTTGCTCCTGAAGGCGGCCAGTAGTTTGGCTCCGTCTACAGCGGCCACAGACTTCAAGACCCCTCGGATTGTGAAGTACGTGGGGGACACACCGGACACACAGAGATGAGGCGGGGACTGTGTCTGTGCGTCCAGTCTCACGGGACTGCTTATCCTTAAACCCCGAGCTGCTCATCTGTGAAACAGCGACCCGGGTCCCCAGGTCAGCCCAAGCCCTGGCTGCATCCCAAAGGTCCCCTCACACGAGCAGCATGGACACCATGCTGGTGCCCGGGGCTTCACGGCAGAGCAGACCCCTGGGGCGCCTTCACGCTCAGCCCCCCATCACCGACATCCAGCCCCGTAAGCACGGAGCACAGCGATGGAAGCAGAGATCGATCGATTGCTTTCTCAGGCTCATTTCCTGAAACGGCTTAACCTATGCCTTAGGCCAAACATCCTGCCGATACGGAAGGAGCTCCAGCGGCGACAGTCCGGTGACACAGACGCACGCTGCAAGGCAGAGTCCGCCGGCCTCTGCTTGGGGGCCGGGCTGCCCTTTCCCAGCCTCTCGGGAGACTGCGCCTGGCTGCACGTGGACGGGGAGAGGTGACGGACAGGGCTCACATTTCCAGCGCTGAACTATCTCTGCTGGGGCGGTGGGGACCCACAGATGCCACCGCCAGGCGGCGGCAGGAGGCTTGACGTCAACCGGAGCCTCAGCATGCTGTCCCCACGGCAGAGCTCAGCACACAGCCAAGCACCTAGAGGACCTCCGCCCCGAACCTAGCGGCAGTCCCGTGACCTCCTCGTGCCCCCTCGTTCCCGTCACGGTGGCCCTTCGCCAGCCGTGCCCAGCCCCGCACGGATACAGAGTAACCCCCGGCTCACGCGGACAGCTCTAGGTCCACGGGCTCGTGACGAACTTGGCTTGGCTGTTTTACGATCTCCGCTTACGAAGCCCTGGCCAGCTGGCTCTAGCCTCGGGGAGGTAGGGACGAGATGGCGAGGAGCTGGGGCGGGCGGTGAGAGGAATCGCTATAAACACACGCACACAAACACATGAAGGTAGAGAGCCGGAAAAGCACCAAACATCGCAAACGAGGGAGTCACTTCTTAGCACCGATTGTGTGCGGAGCGATTTAAAATCAGTCGGTCTGGATGTAGAGGGCGGACAAAATTCACCGAATTTTCTCACGTGATTCGTAAGATGTAAACGATGGCCGAGACGCTGCGTGTACGGTTTTGAGAAATTCCCTTGACTGCAAAAATGGTGACGTGAGACTGTCGCGTAACTGCAGAACCGGCTCAGACTGGTCCTTACGCCTTGGGCACCTCGCTTACGAGTAACACCTGTGAACCCTTCCCCGCCCCGGGACTGGACCAGCCCCCCCTAACCAGCCAAGGCGAAGGGGCCGCTGTCCGGAAGAGCTGGTGCTGAAGTCCCGTACTCCCCACGGGCACCCCGGATCCGCAGAGTCGAGCCCCGCCTCCTGTCTCCGAGCCGGCCGACTTACACATAAAAGCCTTTCCTTTTCTCAAAAGCCAACGTAGGGTGCTGGCTCCTATGCAAGCCTCTGGCTGGTGACAGTCCAGAATTACACGTCCTGTGCAGAATTCACTGACGTGTGGCAGAAGTACTAATTTAAGGGACACGCTGTCAAGGATGCATGCTGTAACCTCTTTAGTAACTACCCAAAATAGCTACGAAACTACAGAGGGAAAAATGAAATAATAAAAGTTTTTCATTTTTACAAAATAAGGCAAGAAAGAGGAAAAACAGGATCAAAAAAAAACCCAGGATGAATGTAAACTGAACAGCGAGATGTTGGCTTTCTAACCAAATATATGTCAGTTATCCTACCCAGTGCGGGCGCCCTGCATACTCCACATTAAAGACAGACTACCTGACTGCGTTTAGAAAACAATCCTAATTACACACTGCCCAGAAGAGCTATGTCTTAAATACCTGGTGTCAGAGAGGTTGAGGCAAAAAGATAGAAAAATATATTGTGCAGACACTAAGCTAAAGAAAGCTAACGTGGAGATCCATTAGACAAGTAGACTGGGGAACACAGAATTTTAATAAAGGTCTGTCACGAGAAAGGAGTCAGTTTAACGGGAAGATACGAGACTAAACGCACTTAACCTCGAAACGTATAAATCAAGGGCTGACGGCAGATCGAGGTGAAACGTACAAGTCCGTAATCACGCTGGAGATTTTAACCAAGCGCCTTCAGAAGCTGACGGGACAGGCAGGTGATGGCAAGGAACTGGCTGCTGGGCCACGGGCGCCCCGCGTTCACATGTGTGGCCTCTACGTGGCAGTGTCACCCCTCTGGGTACGGGAGGAGGCCCTGGCACCTCTGGCTCCTCCTCCCTCCTGCCTGTGTAAATGATACACCGCATCCGAGCTGGCTTGCTGTATCGTCAAGGCTCACGCTCACCTTATCCTGGGGGCGAGTCTGATAGACTTGGTCACAAAATGTAATCGGAAAACCCTCCCATGCTTCTGCATTGAACGGAAACGTACAGCCTTCCTTATCCATATTCGAGAAGAGGATGAACCGAACATTGGTACTCTGCGCCGGGGCTGGCAAGTCACTGGCCCGCACGCCGGTCCCGGCCTTCTGTTTTTTGATTTTGTTTTTTGTATGGTGCACGAGCTAAGACCAGCTTTTATATTTTTAAACATAAGAAGAATACGCGACAGAGACTGTGCGTGGATTGTAGAGCCTAACGTTCTGCAGAGGTTTGCCGACCCCAGATCTAAGTATCCATATGAAGTAGTTTAAAAACTAGCAGATTTCACCAAAAGGATAAAAAGGGTGGAAGAACAGATAAGACAAAGAAACAAGAAATCGGGAGATGACAGATCTATGACCAAGTATGTCAAGAATTTAGAAAGATAAAACCAGAACTTAATAAAATAGACGACTAACACTAAAGAGAATTAATAAAGCTAATTTTTTTTTTAAAGGCTCAACCGATACGCCTGGCAAGACATCCCTAATTTCGACTCCATCATCTGGATGCAAAAAGAATCCATAGAAAGTATACTGTAGGATTCCACGTGCACGAAGAACAGGAAAAACTAAGACGCTAGAAGCCAGGACTGTGATCACCTTCGAGGAGAAGGAAGGTGACCAGGACAGGGAGGACGGGGACTTGTGGCCGCTGCTGACGTCAGAGGCTCTGATTTGCTGTCGGCGGTGGCTGCATAGCTGGTGCACTGTATAAGTCATTAGGCCGCATGCTTTTAATTCTCACGGTTTCCACGCGTGTCATACTTCAGCGAGAAACTTTAAAATGTCCTTTTCTGTAGCGAGTTGCAAACACCTTGTATGTCTTATCGGATTCACTTTGTACATTTACTGGGTTTCGCGCCGCGTCCCATGTAAGCCGGTCGCTCAGAATACCTTTGATTTTAAAAAGCTAGTAATTCAGAACAAAACATAAACACGCACGTTTATCAATATAAATACAAACAGGTATGGAGTTTTATACATTCGTGCTCGTTAGTCTATTATGATTCACCCTTGGTCCGAGTTTAAAATGAAAAAGGCGGTGGCATCTGTCCTGCCCGGCCTCACCGTCATTAACAAAATCAGCCAGGCGTGGAGAAGGGGGAGCCGCGCTGACAGCTGGAACGTGGTGACCCGGCACCCTCACCTCACGGCAAGCAGCGGGGAACACGCGGCACACCGCGACACAACACGCACGCACGCTCTCCAGGCGTCGGGACACGAGGGACACGGGAAGCTGAGCCTGGCATGGTCCAGCCGTCTCCGTGGAGTGCTGGGCTCTCCCCGAACGACATCGGCCGTGGGGTCCCCGACAGGGAGATGGGGCGGAGGCGGGCGGAGCGAGGGCAGGAGCTGCAACCTGCACAGAGTGCCGGTAACCGCCCTCTGCCGGGGCCCGACAGCGTGTCACCTGGGCACTGCGTGGACACGCTCTCGCCTGATACGTCCCCGCCGGGCAGACGCAGAGACGGAGGCCGGGAGGCCCCACGGCCCGGTCCAGGGGTCCTGGCAGGCCAGCGAGCGTGGGCTGGAACCTAGAATGTCGGCCAGCTGCGCAGAGACGCTTCGGCAACGTGACACTCCTGGTGGCCTTGGGTAACATTTTCTGCCCTTGCCAGTGCCTGGCGGCCAGACTTCGAGGCAGCCCCCGAAGACCTCGCTTCTTGTCGTTGACACCTGTGTGTCGCCCCCTCCACATTCTACCAGAAGTGACGGGGTGTCCGTTCCAAGATTATGTTATAACGTATTGTGGCTTCCATGTTGGGGGGCTCGGAGTCTCTCCCTCCCTCCCTCCCTCTCTCTCTCCCACTATGCACCCTGGGGGAAGTCGTCTGACACCTTATGAGGATGCTCAGGCACGCAGTGAGGAACCGAGGTCCCCCGCCAACCACCAGTGCAGGGCAGAGGCTGGCCAGCTACCACGTGAGCGAGCCTGGGAGCCGACCTGCCAGCCCGAGTGACTCCGAGGCAGGGCCACCCTGCTACGCCACTCCCGGATGCCCGACCCTGATAAGTGGTGGGAGAGAAAGACCCGGTTGTTGCTTTTAGCTGCTAAATTACAGGACAGTTTGGTGTGTGGCAACAGGCCACACGCACCAGGACACCAGATTTCGCTACGCCAGTGCTCCTGATTTTAAGGAACAGAAAAGCACCACAGACTATCAGTGCGCATGCCCAGAACGGCTAACGCCGAAGGGTGACGGCAGCAAAGGCCAGCAGAGCACGGTGACTGGAACCGCCACACGCTGCTCCAGGGGGATGAGCCACCCCAGCAGGACCACGCCGGGCAGTTCTTCCAAAAGCAAACGCACGTCGACCTCCGGTCCAGACGCGGCGACCTCCGGTCCAGATGCGGCGACCTACGATCCAGGTGTGAAGACCTACGATCCAAACGTGGCAACCTCTGATCCAGATGTGACAACCTACGATCCAGACGCATCGACCTCCAATCCAGACGAGGCGACCTCCGGTCCAGACGCGGTGACCTCCGGTCCAGATACATCGACCTCCGGTCCAGAAGCAGTGACCTACTATCCAGGTGTGAAGACCTATAATCCAGACGCATCGACCTACGGTCCAGACGCAGCGGCCTACGATCTGGATATTCCACTCGGGGAATTTATGCGGGAGAAACGAAACCGCATCTCCGTAAGACACGTCCACAGCAGCTTCACTCACGACAGCCAAGCCCGGAGCCACTTGGATGCCATCGGGCGAGGAGCGGCCGAGCTAACCGTGCTTAGTGCCCGCGGCGGGATTCCACTGAATAATTACGAGATGCGAGCTCCTGACACGCTTAACGTGGACGGGGCTCAGAACACGTTGGCTTCTGCACGGCAAAAGGAACGATCGGTCAAACGAAGGGATGACCTAGGGAATGGGAAGAATATTTGCAGAGCGCGTATCCGAAAAGGGGCTGCTACCCGAAATGCACACGAAATTCATCAAGTCAACAACAACAACAAAACCAAATAACCCGATTGTAAAGGGCGAAGGACCCGGACAGGCACTCGCCCAGGCAGAAGCGTCCGCTCCAGCCGTGCCACACACGGCAGCCTCCCCTTTCCCGCCTAATCAAGAATTTTTAAATTCATTTCGGTCTGAAGAGCTGTTCTTATCTTATAAAGCGTCTAACTCGTGCTGACCCCACTTCTGTCAGAGGGTCGCCGACCAGGGGCCGTGGGCTGCTGACGGTCGCTTGGGTCCGTGTCACTGGGCTTGGGTCCGTGTCACTGGGCGCCCCGGGCTGGCAGCCCTGGGGGACCGTGCACGGCTGGGAGCGAAGGGAGAGACCCAAAGGCGGGGTGGCATGGGGAGGCTCGTGCGGGACACCCCTCCGGAGGGACTCCGCGATGGAGGTGGCTGGCTTTCCAGAGAGGAAGCATTTGATTTCGAGCAGCCGAGATGAAACATCCTTTTAAGCAAAGCCAATGAAATAGGTCACAGTCATCCCTAGTGGACAGGACATGAGGGAAGTCCGATCTACCTCATCGATCAGCATGACAGAAGGACACTCACCACGCATGTCCTGCTGGGCTTCCGTTCGTTTTCAAGAATATTTAGACACACTCCGCTGCCTAAAGAGACGGCGTCCTCCCGGACAAGGCCAGGACGGGAGGGGCCGGGGGTCCGACCCCGAAGGGATTTCTCGTTTTTGATCACTTTCGTTAATAGTCGAGTCCACCGGCAGAGCTGTCCCCGGTGCGACCAGGACGGCCGCCAGTGGGTTCATGTCAATATTTCTGAACACACCAACAAGACGATGCCAACACTGGCCGGAGACCGTCAGACCTTCCTCTAGCTCCTGCTGAGGACGCGGTCACCGGGCCACGGCTTCGTTCCCTCTCAAGGACGTGGGACTGGCTCGTGGCAGCTGTCGAACCACGACACGGGGCAGGCTGGAGCAGCGAGCCTGCGCGTCAGGCATGTGCCACGTGCTCAGACGGCCTCAGATCTGGCCGGACCACAGGGAAGAGGCCTCTGGCCATGCGTCCCCGGCCTGTCTGGACTGGGGACACTCTTTTTCCTCATTCTAATTCCAACAGCCTCAGTGTCTGGAGTGTCTAAGACCTGGTCCACGATGGCCACCGGCCGGTCACCCTTGGGCACCTGCGGCCTCTGCCACACTCCCTACGTCCTGCGTGCTGTGCGTGGGACCCCTGGCTGGCCGCTGGCGGTGTGAGACTCTTACTGACCCCGTCGTTGCTTCTGCGACTTCGTCACCTCCATCCCCTCCCCCATCGCTGGGGTGTGCTCTCTGGGGCCGCGCACAGTTCTGCAAGTCAGCGGCGGCTGTCTGTCCCCAAACCGTGGGAAAGCTTTCAAAGGCCGAAAGGAAACGCTTGTGGGATTTCCCAGCACCATGACCGGCAATCCACTGGGAGTTGGCGCTTATGCGAGCTGGACCAGAAGGTACATTGGCCGCCAGTTCCCAGCACGGGGACTCCAAACCCCGGGGGCCCGGGATCGGAAGGGAGGGGGTGCCCCTGTCTGCAGCCCCGAGCACCTCAGCCCTCGAGGTGCCACCGTGACCGGGAGACGCACAGTCCTCTTAAAATACGTAGACAGCCACACACACACACACACACACACACACACGTATCTTCTTTCTGGCAGGGAGAATGCTTTTTAACTTAGTTGGGACCATTTTCCTTAATTTTGCCAGTTTCGCGAAGATTGTGGGTGATTCTATTAGGGACACGTGACATGCTCATTTCTAGTTTATGTTCGTAAGTGCAAACCGGCTGCTTTATTTGAGAATTTTTCCCCATGGGCACCAACGAAAGTGAGCCACGTGTATGCGCACGACAGAGCATCTCGGTGGAGCCACAAGGCCCCAAAATTCGCAATTACCGTGAAAGTGTTGAGGGCTGCTTTTTCTTTAAGAAGGGAACGGACACTTTATAAACAACTCATGCGTTCGGCCTCCCACTTGAAACTCTTCTAACCAAGACCCTGTCTGGCACGTGGATGTTAGCTGTTAGTTCTGTTTTTTGAATAGTGTTTGTGGTCTATCGAAGTAATGGTTCGTTTGAAAAGGTAATTAGCCACATCAGAAAATGGGTTAATAAACAGCCCTTTGGTGAGTAACGAATGCTCCGTTAGCGCATACGGCACACGACGTGCTCTTACAGCCCAGGACGGTGAGAGTGATCGATGGTGGGTGACAGGGCTTTGCAGAAAGAGCCTGGCATTTAGTGACACGGTTGGGTTCAGACGCTCACTCCGCCGTGTTCTGTGTGTCACGTCAGAGAATGTTCTTGGCCTCGGTTTTCTTGCCTATAAAATGAGAAGGGTAACATTTTCTAACTCAGTGCGTGGATGAGAGACACCACAGTCAGTGTCTGGCGTGTCACGATGCACCATGAATGCTACCCACCATCGCCGTTGTCACCGTCTTGCTTCTAAGAACTTCCGATTAAATGGGGAAAATAAGTATGTGATTAATTATAAAATAAAGAACAATCAGATATGTGTCACAGTGGAATCTATAAAGTTTTGAGGGATGGCAGTGAGCGACCGATTGATCCTCGCTCTTCCTGGAAACTTCTCCCCACGTGGCTCCCCGTCTAATGCCCCGGGTCTTTGCTCGGATTCTATGTTTTAATTAGGGAGGTCTTCTCCGCCAGCCCTGATTTAAAGTCGCACCCACACCCCCTTCCTCCTCCCTGTGATATAATTTTCTCCGTAGCATTAACAACTAAAATACTACAAAACCTACTTAGGCTGGTTATCGTCTGTCTCCACGAGGATGAGGGTTTTGTCTGGTTGCTCACTGCTGTGTCCCCAGCGGCCAAAGCATTCCACTGCGGGACTAGCTCGTGTCGATGTTGGGGGGACACGGCGAGCCCGTCTCTTGCCAGGGTGTTTACCAGCCCAGGTTCCTCTTTCTCCTCCGCTGAATTGTGATTCTCACCATTATGCGTGTGTGTTTCGCTTTTTATCGTGAAAGAAATTAATTCAAAACGCTCACGAAAAGCTAAAAATTAAACCGTGCAGAGAGAGCCCATGCACCCTGCACCTGGCTTCTGCCATCGCCGCGATGTTTTACCCTTGGAAGGGGCGCAACCAAAAGGTTTCATTGTCCGAAACTCCAGCTTTTAGAAAAATCTTGACCCAAGTAATGCTGACGACTTAAAGGGCCACCGTACGCGTGTGACCGCAGACCTCCCCCTCGTAAAAGCAGAGGGCGGGATCCCAGGCCTGGGCGAGACGGAGCGAGGATGTTCCACCCCGTCTCCCGTCCCGGGAGCAGCTGTGACACCTGGGCGGAGAGCGTGGGAAGGGCCCTGGGGACTCAGAGCGTGAACGGGAGCAGCAGACTGGGGACGAAGGCCTCCGCTGAACGCACCGCGGCCCTGGTGGCGAGTGAGACACGCGTCCCCTCACGCCTGTGCCATGAACTCTGTGTGGCCCCAAGCCCGGACCGGCCTCCACGCAGAAGCAGCCCTCGCTCAGGCTCGGGGATCAGGAGAGGGGCCCGGCCGTGCGGGGGGTGCAGGCGTACCTCATCTACGCTTTTTTTCTTTAAAAGTAACTTTTCAGGTCTCTGGTGCCCCAGACCCCAAGTGATTCTGTGACAGCAATAAGAGATGGCAGGAAATCGAAATGGGGAGGCAGGGGACACGTCCTCTCTGACAGGTGAACCCCGAGGTGAACCCCACCGCTTTTCTCTCTCTCTGCATTCTGACCACTCAGCTCCAAGATGGGCAGTGAAATCATGCGCAGTGGGGCGGGGTCCACGAGGCCCCCGCATGCTCGCTGTGAGACTGGCCAAGCAGAGTCCGGAGCTCCTGGGGACCGTACGGAGAGGTGAGAGGTCAGCGAAGCGTCCCCTCGGTTGCTACGGACTGCTGGGCTGAGCCCTGAGCCGCACGTGTGTGGGTTTGACCCTATACAGACTGTGGAGACGTTGGGTCGTGAAGCCTGGGACAGGCCACGGCCCAGGTCCCCGACTGGCCACTAGGCGGTACACACGTGAGGCGTAGCCACGTAGCAGTTCTCAAGACTGGACCTTGGAACCGGCATCTACAGAAGTTTTGGGGAACCTTGAACTTGTGGTGTGAGCCCAGACGGGGCAATGATCTTCTAGAACAAAACGATGATGTTTGCCATGAGGTCGAAACGTCAGCCAGTCTCAAAACGTCGCATCCAAAATGTCTAGGACGCAGTCCGAATGTCCTCAGCATACAAAAATAACAAAAAACCCGAAAACCGAAATCCAAACAAACAAACCAAACAACCCCGAATCAACACCAACAAACAGAGAAATCTTGACAGCGATGCTGGAATAAAACTGATATCGGAATCACGTGACAAACGCTTTAAAGCATTATTAGAAATACTTTCCAAGTAGGAGAGAACACTCTTGAAAACTCTAGAAAGTCTCAGCGAAGAAACAGAAGGTGTAAAGAATGAAGTGGAAATGTTAGAAATAAAAAAAAAACTCAACCTCCTCCCCCCATAAAAACCAAAACTCACTGGATGGGCTCAGAGGACGGGTCGGTATGTTTATAAACGGATCGACAGAAATCCGTCTGAACGACAGACAGAAAAAACAGGCTGAAGAAGGCGGACGAAGCCGTAGATCCCTGCGGGACCAAAACACACTCTGGAACCCGTCTCGCGAGTCCCAGAGGAGGGGAGAAAAATGTGCAGCAGAAAAATCTGTAAATAAATATGGTGGAAGACTGGTTTATTATTAGAGAGCAGTCAAGGTGACCTATTATATTAGCAGTTTAAAGAAGATACGTATCAACTGACTTGATCCTATCGATTGATGTAGAAAATGCATCTGAAAACACCTGACACGTGTTCACCATAAAACGCGCAGCGAGCCAGGACTAGGAGTCTGTTCCACCTGCCAGAGGCATCTGGACCTCGGGGCGAGGCTGAGCGCCTTCCCCCCGCGACCACGAACGAGGCCCCCTCAAATCCAGCCTCTCACCGGGAGTCCTAGTTAGCGCAACGAGTCGGGAAAATCAAAAGGCATGAACTTTGGAACGAGAGAACAAAACTCTCCACGTTCACAGACAACACGGTCATCCACACAGAAAATCCCAAGGAACACACACACACACACACACACGCACACGTGCACGCACACACGCATGAAGGTGGGCGTGCATACACACACCCGACAACAGATAATTGACTTTAGCAAGATGGGGGGGTACAAGGGCCATGCACAAAAATCGATTATATTTCTCTATCCTCGCAATGAACAATTAGAAACTGAAATTTAAAAAAAAATACCATTCATAATAGTTCAAAAAAAATCCCGTAGATACAAAGCTAATGAATTATAACATATATTCTAAAAACTATAAAATGTTTACGAGAGAATTAAAAAAGGCCTAAGTGTGTGGCTAGACTGATTTCACAGATTGGAAGAAAAACAGGGCTGGCCATTCTCTCTCCTCTCTACGCTAGCACCTATGAAAAATTAAAAAATATACAAAGCGAATCCATTTTGAAGAGTGAGACAGAAATTAAACCTTAACTGTTAGTCTATTATGATTATAGGTGAATGAATATCTGGAATCATTCTATGTATGGACTATGTAGCAAATGATACCTTCTCTAACAGGTCGAGGAAGAATTTTGTCTTCAAGTTTATGAATTATTACCACCGATTTTACAAGGTATTTAGAAGGTATTCTTTGTTTTTTTTGGTTTTTGTTTTTTACCAAAAACTTTGTGCTAAAGATTTCCGTCTCGGCTAAGAGAGAGACAAGAATCTCAGGTCTCCACTAAAAGTGTTTTCTGTAATGCTCTAGAATGTCTGCTCTAGTGAATATATTTTCTTTCAAAAAAAGTAATTGCCGATAAATGTTGACTCATTATCTAGAAGCTTTAATGCAAAGCACAACCGAGCTAATGCCTTCTGCGTGTTTGCTGTAGAGCTGAGTGATTTGTTCCATACCCAAAATGAAGTCAAGGTAACAAAAATAATTTCATCGTTATCACCTTCGTTTACAGGTGCCGCCGTTGTCAGGTAAGAGAAAGCTTATCTTTCGTCACCGGGTGGCAGGGGGCTAGGCCGAGACGGGGCCGCGAGGGTGAGGAGCGTCTTACCTTCCAGAAGATCTCTGGCCAGACCAGGTTCTGCCCCCGTGGACCGAACAAAGTCTGACAGGACTGCGTCCATATCAAGAGTCATGTGATCATGTAGGAGGGCTGCCCAGCTCTCAGCCGAGGAGGGGTTGGGGAGCAGGCTGGAAACCATCCACCTGCAGGAGAGGAGAGAAACATGGTGATGGCCGTGGCCGTGTGCTGGGGGACACATGTGGACACCCGGTGGAAGGGAGGGACCGTTTGCTGCTGTGACATAGTTTTGGCTGGTTTGGGACAACCGCCTGATTCTTCATGTAAGACATTAAATATTAAAAGTCAAACTCGGATATCGTCCCTCTGATATCGTACGTGCTGTATGAGAGACGGGGCCATTGCCAAGTCCAGCGCTTCCGGCCTTACATGCCGTCAATTCTGATGACAAATGAGTGAAAAGAAGACTAGACCGCATTCTAAAAATCAAACACCAAGTGCACTTAGAGAGATCAACGGGAAGCTTCTAGATCTCAAACCCTCTTCCAAGTCGTGCAGACGTGTAACACCCGCAAAGCCGTCGTGCTGCCCGCTCTGCCCCAGCTCGCCTCACCCGTGAGCCCTCAGCTCGCTCCCCTCCCTGGAATCTCTGCCATCTCTCCGGGAATCACCGCCGGCACAGTCCCACCACCCAACAAAAAATTCATAAAGAAGTCAGCTTTCCTCGGCGCAGCGACCCCAGTTAGTAAGACGCAGAGGGCATCCTGCAGCGTGACCACAGGCTGTCCCAGCCAGCTGCTGGGGGAAAGCGACCAGCACGTGGCATGCGAGGGTGACACACCCGTGAACCAGCGCTGGTGGGTAACCGGTCTTGACTGGAAAACTGCAAACGTCCCTGTGTTTGCAAAGACAAGGCGTCGGCAAATTATGGCCCATGGGCCCAGAGTGGTCCACCACCTATGTTTGTAAATAGAGGTTGTACTGGAATGCAGCCATGCCTATTCATTTACATACAAAGCTATGCTATAATGTGGCCACGCCCATTCATTTACACACAAACCTGTGTGTACTGGAATGTGGCCACGCCCATTCGTTTACTTACAAAACTGTGCTGCAATGCGGCCACGCCCATTCACTTACATGCAAAGGATTCTTTGGGTGTAGCCACGCCCATTCATTTACACACACCAAATCTGTACTGAATGTGTACGCCCATATCATTGCAACCACAAATCTGTACGGAATGTGGCATGCTCATTCATTTTACATACAAAACTGTGCCGAAATGCAAACCATAAAATCATTGCACCTAAATCTGTACTGGTGGAATGAGCCACGCCCATTTCATTTACATATAAAACTATTTTCTGATGCATGCGCTCATTCATTTACACTACATGCAAATCTGTACTGGTGGAATGAAGCCACACCCATTCATTTACATATAAAGCTGTGCTGCGATGCAGCCACGCTCATTCATTTACATGCAAATCTGTACTGGAGTATGGCCATGCCCATTCATTTACACACAAAGCTGTATTGGAATGTAGCCACGCCCATTCATTTACATACATCTGTATTGGAAGGCGGCCACACCCGCTCATTTACATATAAAACTGCACTGGACCACAGCCACGCTCATTCACTTATGTATTCTCTGGTGGCTTTTGCACAGGGCTGGGGTCGGGCGGGGAGGTCTGTGACCTGAGCCAGTCACTGCTAATGCACTGTCCTTGGTGTGGCTGCCACGTGCAAGTGCTTGTGGCTAGAAAATGAGAAAAGCACTGGACCTGATGGGTATGGTACCGATTAGGAGACAGCGTCCTTCCTTCCCTCTGTGCACGGGGGCCTCGGCCGGCGGAGTCACTTCTGGTGCCGCTTACACCTGGGGGATGAAGCAGAGGGTACGAGCGTGAAGGTCTTGCTTCTTCTCAGCCGAGAAGCCGCATCTGGGGCGGGGCCGACCGCCCCTGGCACGGGCCTGCTCCTGAGCCCCGTGGGTGCCTGCTGGCTAGCCAGCCGTCAGCTCCTGTGTCTGGGGGGCTTCTGCAAGGGGGTCTCTCCACTTCCCTCATTTTAGACGAACATTTCGGCGAGGACCCCGTCACAGTACAAAGCTGTTCGCAACCTCACCGCTAAACGCCGTATCGATACATTTCCTCTGACCTGTTTTTCATTGTGATAATATATACACATCTGAAATTTACCCTGTTAACCATTTTTAAGCGTACGATTTGGTGGCACCAAGTGCATTCGCATCGTTGTACGACCTTCACCACCACCCACCTCCAGAGTGTCTCCTATCCCCCAGCAGAGACTGTCCCCGTTGGACGCTGACGCCCCAGCCCGCCCCAGCCCCCGGCACCCATCACCCTACGTTCTGTCTCTGGACTTGATTCTGCCGGGCGCCTCACGTAAGCAAAGCTTAGAACATTCATCCTCCTGTGACGGGCTCATTTTGCTCAGCATAATGTCTTCAGGTTCGTCCGTGGCGTGGCCGCCGTCCTGTCTTAGCCAGCCCAGGCCGCGATCACAGAACAGCACGGACCGGGAGCTTAAACGTAGATGCTTATTTCTCGCAGTTCTGGAGGCCAGGAAGTCTGGGGTCGCGGTGCCGACAGATCGGTGTCTGGCGAGGGCCACTTCCTGCTTCGCGGACTGCCGGCTTCTTGCTGTGCCCTCCTCACGGCGACCACGATCTCTTCCTTCTCCTGAGGGCACCGATCCCATGGCGGGGGCTCCACCCACCTGACCTGAGCTCGCTCTCGCCACCTCCCGCAGGCCCCGCCTCCTAACACCATCGCGCTGGCGGCTGGGGCTTCGGCACGTGGACGTGCGGGACATGAGCACGCAGTCCCCACGAGGCTGAATGCCCCAGTGGACCCGTGGACCGGCTTCTGTTTACCCATCATCCACGGTTTCCACCTTCGGCTGTGACGAGTGACTCGGTCTCAGCCGTCCTTATACGTACACCGGGTGACCACGCTGTGACAACAAGCTCTCGCTGCCGCCACAGTGCCCAGAGCTCCCGCTCTGTGCCTTGCCATCCAGGCAGACAGGGGTTCGAGGGCGGCTGACGGTGACGAGTTCACCATATGCGAGGGTGAGCGTGGCAAGAAGCTACTGTGTGTGTCCCCTTGGAGACGTCCTTCTTACACCTGACACCCCCGCCCCCACCAGACTTCACATGCACACGTCGTGACGACGCAGGATGCTGAGCCCCCGGCACCACGGCTCGTGACCACCGCGGTGGTCCTCGCCCTGCTGGCCCCCGCCGCCCAGCGGCTTCTCATGGGCTTGGGCACCCGACGACCCAGTTCTGCCAGCGAGAGGCTCGGGGTGGCCGTGTCCGCTCGGCGGTCCCGTCCTTCCTGTGTGTCCCGGCCCGTGGGTAGCACTTCCCCTAGGGTCGGTTGTGTGTCAGGCTGGTCTCACCGCGACTCTGCCTTTGAGAGGCAGTGCAGCAGGGGACAGGGGTTCGGGCCTGACCTCAGTCTCTCAGTGACACAGGGGCTCTACCACTACTGCCTGTGTGGCCTCGGGCACGCTGCGCCGCCTCTCTGTGCCTCAGTTTGGAATTAGAGTCCTAACAGGATGCCGCAGTCACTCTGAAGGTGGAAGGAGTTAGTGCGTGGAACGCTCGATAAACACTAACTGCTATTAAACCAGTGAACGAGGTCTCCACAGGGACCCGGGGGACACCCCGGCCTGCCAGGCGCTGCCACTAGTCGATATATCGTTTTTCCTTTCAGCTTGTTGAAAAGACACAATCATTTTCCTTGGAGAATGTTCTACCAGTTGGCTCTCCCTCCTGCAGCATCAAGTAACGTGCCCCTCCGTCCTCTGAATTTCCTATAAGTCGGTGCCTGGATGTGGACCTTTGACCGAATTCGGCTTCGGTTTTGGGCGAATCCACGTTGTAGGTCATGCTGTCCTTCTCTGAGGCGGCGTGGGCCTGTCCGGCTTGTGGACGTGGCAGCCACGGTTCACTGTCCAAACCCCACTACGCACGTGGGGTCGCACGCCTTGACAGCCTGAGTCTTCTAGAACTCCGTGTTGGGGCTGAGATAACCATTTAAAGGGGAACTTGGCCCAGTCTGTGGGTCACTGACCCGGTGGCAGACGTCGGCCAGCGAAACGTTGTGTTCATCCTTTTGCGACTCATCGTTTTCCTGGACGAGTTGGTCCATGGGCTTCCTCTAACAGCACTCGATTAATTTCCTTCCTTTTTGAGGCATCATTTTATATTCACGAATTTCAACGTATTCGATGCGTTTTGGTCCAGCCAATCAAGATGCAGTTACCTTCTCTGGATGATCGAATTGTCCTTACTCTGGCCAGGCAGAGCCTCCTAACGTTAGTTTCTGGGTCCCGAATCAAGTGGCCTCGTCCCTGCGCCACCGATCACATCCTGGCCCTCGGAGTGACAAGATGTTTCACGTTCATCTTGTGCGCTTCCTGCTCCGGACCTGGACTCGGCCATTTCCCAAAGTATCGTGAGTCTTCTTAGGGAGGATGGGTTTTCAAGACCACAGTCTGGGTGCTCGGGGTACGTACTGCCGCTGAACGAGTCACTGCTTGCAGGATTTTTTAGTGGACAGAGCTAAGAAATAGGTTAGTTTTAAGACAAAATCCATCTTGAGTTCGTTCTAGTATTTCTGATTCAAACTGAGGATTTCAGGGTTGTCCTGTAACCTCGTCTCCGTGATTACGGATTTCTTCGTCCCTGTAGATCGTGGTTGTATGTGGAACGATGGGCTCTTTCGTAACTACTCTTCCGGTGTTTCTCATAATACACGCCCGGGAGGCTCAGAATATCAATAAAACACTGACATCAGCAGAACGAGTCTGTTTGTTTGTTTACGTGCAGCATTTATTCCCTCTGGCCCAGCCGCATCTCACCGTGCAATGGACAGGCAAACTCCGTGCTTTTTTTCAAGAGTCACGTAGAACAGGTCTCTTCGTGCGGCCGCCTCGCCCACGGGGACACACTCTGGTTCGCTTGCGTCCCCTTCGTTTTAAAGTTCGTTTTACTTTATAATTGCGTAACACACTCAGCGAGTTCTAAAGTCACGTCTCGAGCACAAGGTATAGCCGAGAGGTCTGATTCTCTCGTCTTCTGTGCCCGCGCCCTGCCATCTGGGGTTTGGTTACGTGGCGTGGTCCCCTTTCTCACTCGGAGCGGACTTCGACACGTCAGGTTATCGCTCCCCTTGCCGGGGAAAATCGCGAGCGATGGATGCTCTTCCGTTTCTTGCTTTCTTCCCTTGCAGTAGCTCCCGCATGCCACTCTGCTCCAGCATCCGAGGCCTTCCTCACGTGCTCGTTATGCCGCCTGTCACAACAAGAGACTGCGGACGGCACCGGCGTTCCCCGACGGGGGCCGGCCATGGATTGGCCTGGAGCTCCAGAAAGGAGCGAAAAGACCGGTCTTCCTATGTCTGTTTTTTTTCTTTGCATCTTTGGGGTGGATTCCTGGAGGTGAGGCCGAATCAGAGGTCTGCTGGTTTTCACTGCCGTTGGCGATGCGGGAAAAAAAAAATGGCTGTTTTGCCACGATCTGACCTACGAAGTACATTGTCAAACTTTTGGATTTGGGGGCAATCTCGTAGGTGGGAAACAGTCTCGCTATAGTTTTAATTTGCATTCATTTCTCTTATGAAGGATAAAATGGAGCATCTTCTGTTATGGCTGAGAACCGTTTCCATTTCATTTCTGTATGATGTCTAATTCCCTAGTCCTTTCCTCCCCTTTAAATATGATTTTTGGCCTTTACTTTCTGTACCGTGAGTAGGTTATTCTATAGTAGGGATAATAACCCTTCTTCTGTGATAGACACTGAAAATATTTCCACTGGTTTTTATTTGTCTTTTTCCTTTGCTTTTGGTGTCTTTTTCCTTGCAATTATAAATAAAAAGTTTACAGTGATGGGGAGGGACGGCCAGACTGAGCACAGAGGATTTCTAGAGCAGAGACGCTATCCTGCACGGCGCTGTAGCGGTGGACGCATGTCACGCGTTTGTCAAAGCCCGCAGCATGCTGTTGGAGGAGGTCATAGAGAGGACGCGACATCAGGCTGACTCGGTAGCTGGACCTGGACAAGCGGATCCTCACGGCTCCCCGTCCTCAGGATGTTCGCTGCCCACCATTCCCACATGAGCAGCCGTGTCAAGGGCGTGGCCCGAGAGAGCGAGGTGTTGCTGGGACCATCTGGACCGGATGCGTGGTCGGATGCGGTCAAGGCTTCTGGGTAGACTTTTAAGATTCTGGCAGGCAAGGCGGATACATACGTGTCTGCGGCCGCCCAGGACGAGCCTCATTCCCTGGTGTGTTAAACCTGCCACCTGCCACCAGCCGATCTGGGGGCCTCGACCTCCAGGTAGGAGGCTGGCTTCAGATGTCATCTGGGGAACCCCCACGGCTGCGGACCGGCAGAATTACGCCACCAAGAGTGCAGCCTCCTACAAACCGAGGACGTCGGGTGACGATGATGTGCCAGTGCAGGTTCGTTGATTTTAACGAAAGCGTCACTCGATACTCTCGTTAAAAAGGATGTCGATGTGCATTTCCCTAACGGCTAGCGATGCATCTTTTCATATATTTGTTGGCCATGTGTCTGTTCAGGTTCTCTGCCCATTTTTTGATTGGATCATTTGGTTTTGTTGTTGTTGTTGTTGTTGTTATTGAGATGGACCTCAAGATAATCGTGCTAAGCGAAATAAGCCAGACAGAAAAAGTTGAAAATCACATGACGTCACTTACATGTGAGATATAAACCTAAAAGCAACAAATGAACAAGACAAGCAAACAGAGACTCATGGACATGGGCCGTAGAGTAGTGGTTACCAGGAGGGGAGGGCGGAGGGGGGAGGGAGACGGGGGGAAAGGGGTCCAATGTGCGGTGAAGAAAGAAATCTCACTATGGGAGGTGAACACGCGATGTAAATATATATACGCCTTGCTGTCAAAACGTACAGCTGAAACGTCAGATTTCGTTAACCAATGTCACCAAAGAATTGTCCTTATTTTATTCAGCTCTTCTCCTGGGAAAACAAGTCTTTTCTATTGAGCGAAAAGGACCGAATGGGTCAGATCCTTTCTTTGGCCTCTCTCTGTCATCGTGACGGGAGAGGGACACTCGGAGCCCCGCGTGCAGGTCCCGGGCTGCCGCCCCTGACCTGCTTGCCTCCCTCCCTGTCCCTGGAGGGCAGGGTTCCTATTTTATCTGTCTCAACATCACCACGATCGTCAACATAACAGATGCTAACTAAATCTGCCGAGTGAACAAAGACAGTGAAGATCAAAGAATTAAACCCAGGTTCCTACTCCACTGGGATGGGCGGATGTGAAAATAACCACAATTCTCCTCAGATTGGAATAAACGCTGTAAGGTTGCTTATAAGAAAAATCACCAGAATATCAGAAAGGAACAGTTCCTTCTGCCTGGCAGGATGAAAACGGGCGAAGTCCGATGTGTTTTTGAGGAGGATTTGGACGGATGAAAAGAGGGCTTTGCATGCTGGGTGGACACTAGGGAGGCTGGTGTCACGGGAACAGGAGAGCTGTGGGCACGGGGACCCCCGGTAAGACCCTCTGTGGGGCCAGGGCCGGTGGCGGGGCTGCAGTGTGCGGCCAGCGGGAAGGACTGGGGGCTTCCGAGGAGAGAGCTGACTGACAGGTGCTTTAGGAAAGCGCACGCACGACGTTGGGTAAGAGTGCGTCAGGACAGGACACCTCCGGCAGAGACCGACTTCGCCAGGCGAACGAACTTATTGTCACCCATACCAGGTGACGATGACACGGTGGCCCACGGACGTGGCGCAGATACAGAAATGGTCGCCTGGATCTGAGCGTGAGAAATAGACACACGCAGACGGCGAGAAGCTCCACGAAGCAAATGGCTTGGATTCTCCAAAACTGTCAACCGCACGAAGGCGACAGGAAAAAAGCGGGCTTTGGGTTTCCGCTGAAAGAGACCGAGCGGATTCTGCGTGTGCCAGGGGGCGGTGGCAACGATGACGAAGATGTCCCAGGGACACGCAGCGGCAGTGTGAATAGGGGCCGTGTGTCGGATCGGTGTCAAACGTATCGATGTCAAATGTATCGATTTACATGGAAACAGTACTCATGTGGAATTATGTAATCATGACATATAAAAACTGTATTCTTAGTTACAAAACACGGTATTCCATTTTTTGATTGGATCATTTGGGTTTTTTGTTGTTGTTGTTATTGAGATGACATATAAAAACTGTATTCTTAGTTATGAAACACGGTTTTGAAGAAGACAGCCCATGAACTCAGGAGAGATATGCCGAAGTATGTCATGATGTCGGCAGCTCGCTCGCGAATGATTCGGAGGAAATGATTCAGTGCGCACATACGTAACACACCCAAACGCGTGTTTGTAACCCGTGCGCGCGTGTGCGCGTGTGAGCGTGTCTATGTGGATAGACAACTGGCAAATCTGGTGAAGAATATGCGGGTGTCCACTACCCATGTTTCTGCAGATCTGAGGCTTATCAAAATAAAAAGTAGGTAAAAAAGGAAATGAAAACGTTTGCTCGAGAGTCACAAGGCAAAGGGACAGTCACTAGGCTACGGTATCGAGTAGAGAAAAGTTGCATTTTGGGCCAATAGCTAAAAGGAAACGTGTTGGCCGTTTGCTACTGTCGTGTTTGTTTTCAGTATCGTGTTTATTATTCTAAATGCACATTCGAACGCAGTAAAAGATGCATTTCACGATCCTTTCTCAGAGGACCTCGGTGGAGAGACAGCCCTCCGGCCCTGGCTCCATCAGACAGGCGACCTGCTGACCCTCCCAGGCGACCTGCTGACCTGAGCCCCCCGCACGGTCCCCGGGGGTCTCGCGGGCACAGGACTCACTTTGCAGACGCTGCGACCCTCCGGTGGCGCGTGGCCGTCAGACGTCCGGGCGGGTGCTGGCTGGTCCCCGCCGGGGGTGGCCCATGATGGCCCAGGAGGAGGTGCGAGGCCACAGTCCCTGAGGCCGAACACTGGAAGAGATGGTGAACGGGGGCAGAGCAGAGTGAGACCCTCACATTGCAATTTTAAGAATCAATTTTTTTATGCTCTAAAATTTCAATGTTCCTATTTCAAATTTCAGAGCGATTTTCGGTATTCAGTAGGAACCTGAAATGGTCTTGAGCGTGACGCTCCTTCCTGTTTAATTTTTAGTAGCTGCCAGCACCACGAGGCAGGTCAGGAGATAGCCCCCTGTGTCACCTTAGAGGGGCAGTGAGGGGTCAGGAGCCCGGGCACGCAGGTGTCCAGGACGGGCGCGTGGCGGCCCCTGGTGGGGCTCACGACCAGGCCCTGGCCCCCGACGTCCCGTGAGATAGCGGTGTGGGCCTGGGACTGTCCCAAACCCCTGGGGAGCCCGGTGCACCGGCCCCGGCCCAGTGTGGTCCCCAGGACCCCAGAGGTCAGGCTGATGACCACGCCTTGGCCTGACGGGGTGCTCTGTGCTCCGCAGTGGGGTCGGGGTGTCACGACAGCATCCTGAGTCTGGAAGGGCCCCGTGGTCTGGGCACGTGGTCCCCCGTGTATGTGGGGGGCGGGGGGGTGCCACGAACGGCATCGCTCACTTACCTGCACTGTGAGTTTTCTCGCAGGTGCAGGAGACTCGGTGCTTGGAGGCTGGCAGGGCCTGCCCGACAGGGACAGGGGAAGGGAGTCGCTCACGTCTGTCACCTACCAGACCAGACGGCACCGCCCGGGGTTTGGGGACCTGACTTCCCGCGAGGCTGCGGCCAGACTCCGGGTGCAGGGTGAGGACCCCATCTGCCTCTGGAACGCACCCATCGGGCACGGCCCCGGAGGAGGGTGGCAGGCCTGTGCCACAGGTCCCGCGCAGCCTAGGGCTCCGGGCCCGGCCGGCTCGGCCTCCCACAGGTGACTGACACACCTCACCGTTAGCTCTTCACAGCTAATGTCGCCCGTCTCCCTTTTGGGTGGCTTTTATCCTTTATTGGCAGAAAATATTTTGGTCTTTTATGCACCTTCCCACCTCGACCGTCCCTCTCCCTCTCGTATTAACTCACGCTCTTTAATTTAATTTTATTTTTTTGTAATATTGCTTGTTACAGTTTCATCTATGTCTTTACGTTTTTACCTTTTGAGGTCGTTTAATTTCAGCTGTGTCTCATTGAATAAACACCTCATGGAGAAAATTTAGTTCTTTACTCAGTTTCAGAGGATGTGTCTATGATTCGGGGAGTTGAACGTGTTCCATTTTGGGGGTGGGAGTGGGGTGAAGAGGTGATGGGAATGTCTGGGACATTCCTATTGTCTTATTTAGCGTTTTCTGCTTAATTTCTTTTGGTTTGTTTTCTTTACTGTCTTTTACTGACTTGATTGGTCTTATTTTTCTTGTAATATTTTTAGAAGTTATAGATCTGATTTTTTCCTGCGTTTCCCTTAAGTTTGTAACAGACACATATACATTCATTTTTTATCCAAATCGAGAGTTAATTAACACATATAACCTCTAACTTCTGAGCAGGAAAAGACCATTATTTCAATTCCCTTCCCTTCCTATGCTCCTGCTATATTTTGTGGAAATTATTTAAAATATCCTAAATGGCTTTTAATTTTCACGCTTCTGCTTTCTTGGGAATCCTTTCTTTGCCTTAAGCTTCGTGGCTCCGTTATTAATAATTACAATATGTGACTGCGTTTTAATGTTTGTTAATTAATCGCAGGAAATTTACATCTCTCTCGTTTCTCCTTTATTGAATCTTTCATATTACTAGAGGGAATCTTTGCGTGGTTCTGTCAAAACGGTGTGTAGATAACAGATTTTCTGTTTCTTGAATAGAAATAAGAAGATAATAAATGGAAAAAAATGAGGACCAGCAGTCAAAACAATCTTGCAAATGAAGAACACAGTTGCAGGTCTCACACTTCTTGGGGTTGAAATGCACTGCAGAGCGACCATACCGTAAACAGCTCGGTGTGGGTGTCAAAACAGACCTGCAGCCCCATGGGACGGAACAGAAATGCACCTCGAATACGTGCCCAGACCAGTCGGTGGGGTCTTCCACCTCCTGCTGCTGGGAAAAGGGGTCAGCCCCGTGCAAAGGAATAAAGGTGGACTCTTACCTTACGCCAGGTAAAAAAATCAACTCAAAATGAATCAGAGACCTCAACGCGAGGGCTTAAATTACAAAACTCTTAGAAGAAAACACAGAGAAAAGCTTCAGGACGTTGGATTTGCAGTGATGTCTTGGGTATGATACTAAATGTCCAGGCAGCAAGAGAAAAAAATACCAATAAGTTGGACTTCGCCAGAATTAAACATTGATGGACACAAACAACGGAGTAAAAAGGAAATCGTGGAATGAGAGAAAAATGCTTTCAGGTCATGCGTCCGATGAGGGATTATCGCCCAGAATCCATTAAGAACTGCAACTGAGCAAAACCCCCAACGACTCCAGAAAAGATCCGCAGGTGGAAATGCGCTCGATGTCGCCAAGGTCAGCAAAATGCACGAGAGGCCACTCCACGGCCACTCGGTTTTAAAAACTACGGTAAATATATATATATATATATATATACACACATGTAAAGCAGAACTTGCCACTTTAACTGCCTTTAAATGTCGAATTTAGTGGCTTTAAAACAATGCAGAGCGCTTTGCGAATTTGCTCGTGGTCCTGGCACAGGGCCTGGGCTGATTTTCTCTGAATGGCCTGTTTTAGCAAACGTGCTGCCCAAGTGATTTCTGGCCAACTGAGTTTTGATAAAGGTGATACATAATTCCGTGGAGGAAGGACAGGCTTTTGAACAAATGGATACCTTTTGCAAATTGGGGATGGGCGAAAAACCCCAAACCAAACAAGTAAAACCTCGACCGCGTATTTTACACAAAAACTAAATCGAATGGATCATAGATTCATATGGAAAACGAAAACCTGTACAATGAGCTCACGGCTTCCACCATGTGCATGAAGCGAGCGTGTCACGGCGTACTGTGCCGGCCCCTGGGGGACAAGGACGCGTGTCCCTGCTCGCCCGTGTCGGGGAGCGTTTCGCTGAGCTCCGCCGTGGTGTGGCGGCTTCCACACCGTTGCGTTTGGCCGAGTGGCCTGTGGGGGCCTTAAACTGCCACCAGCTCCTCATGCGAGAGCCACGGCCCGCAGAGTCACAGGCAAATGTGCATTCCTGAGGCGATGTCCCCAGAGGCTTCGCAATGAACGGTCCCCCTGTGCGCCCCTCGGACGAGCCCCGGGGAGCTCCCCAAAGCCCTGCTGTTGGCCTGGCCTCAGCCGGACCCCACAGCACTGCACCAGGGACCCCGATGCCGGCGTGAGCCCAGGTCCGCTCCCTCTGCCTGCACCCTGCCTGGGCCCCTGTGGGGCCCCTCGGGGGACGCGTGTGCCTCCTCCAGGGCCCGTGGGTGCCACACTTCTCTGCCTCGGTTCCTCCCGTGCCTGTCACCGAACCGCGACGGCCCCGCTGGCACCCGGGGCCGCGCTGAACGAACGTCAGCTTAAAAGCCCTAACGCAGATCCACGAGGGAGAAAGTGAAAACCGCCAGGGCCACCGCGAGAGGCGGAGCAGGGTCGCAGGGCCCGACGCCCCAGCCCAGGCACCGGACCTCAGCACGACGGACGCCCCAGCCCGGGCCCCGGACCTCAGCACGACGGACGCCCCAGCCCGGGCCCCGCAGTTGGTCGGGCTGCCCAGCTCGGCGCCCGCGGGTGCTGCCTGCCTGTCCCTTCGCTTGGGAATCACGACAGAGGCTCGCACCCGGGTCCTCCCCGCCCCTCCTGCCCCGACCGGCCTTGTGCTTCCCCGCGTGGCCCTGCAGGCCGAGCCGAGCCTCCCGTTTCCGGGGAGACGTGAGCGATGCCCCAGCTCCCTGACGGCTGCCGCTGCTGGTCTGTCGACGCGCTATGTTTCAACGCGGCATCGCCCCGGATTGCGACTGGACGTCACGTGGTCAGGCCCCCTTTAGCACATGGTTCCATTTTCCCCCCAGAAAACATCAGTAGGGCCTGAGCTTCGGGGGCCTTCGGAACCCTGCGGAGGACATTGGGCCGGCCCCCGGCTGGTTTCCGGAGCTCAGGGAGTCTGTCCGTCCTGGGGAGGATGCCCGGCCGGGCCACGTCCCCCTGGACGCGGGTGGGACCCCCGGGGCTGGCATCCGGTGGGTCAGAGTCCGGGGCTCTGAGTGCCCCTCCCGTCCTGTTGGTGGCTCAGACGGGACCGCAGCCCGGGCAGAAGTGCTGATGGGCTGAGCGGTGAGCAACGGGTGGGACGCTGCCCGCTGCCCGCTGGCCAGGTCACGGGCCAGCGAAAGCGCGAGGTCACCGAGCGGTGATGGGGACGGTCCCCCAGCCGGCGAGTCCGTCTACACGTCCTGCTCCAGCCCGCCTTCCAGGAGCCGGTCCCCGCCGTGGTGCAGGACGGGCCGCTGTGCCTGAGCGTCGGGCTCTGTCCCCACACGGGGAAGTGTCGCCGGCTCGCGAGGGTTTCCCGAGCCCCCCCTTCCCCCGCTGTGCCTGATTCTCGCCTGCGCTCTGCAAACCCCACTTACTATGAATCACCCGAAGCCCCGAATTTCCGGGGCGACTGAGCTCCCAGTGGCGTGATGGGATCTGGGGCATCTGCAGTCTTGACACGTGCTTCCCGGCGAAGCCCCACGGTCCCGGGGCGTAGAGCTGGGAGCCCCACGGTCCCGGGGCGTAGAGCTGGGAGCCCCACGGTCCCGGGGCGTAGAGCTGGGAGCCCCACGGTCCCGGGGCGTAGAGCTGGGAGCCCCGCCCAGCGTCTGCACCGAGGTTCAGAGAACATGCTAGAACAATGCACGTGGAGGGGCTGGAGGCGAGCGAGGGAGGCGCCGTGTCTGCCGTCGGGGGAAGAGGCATCCCCGGCATTCATGGCCCTCCCTGTGCGTAACGAGCGGCAGAAAGGGGGCTCCCCCCGCCCCGCTCCCGCAGAAGGATCCGTGTTTCTCTGCTTCCTCACGAAGACGCCCGAGCACCCAAGGAGGCAGCAACGAAGCTCAGCTGCGCCCAGGGCTCCAGGTCCTGTCGGGGGACAGTCCCCACCCGGGCCTGACGGGCCACCACCGGCGCCTCTGCCTAGAGGGGCCGAGTGTAGAGCCATCTGCCCCGGTGAAGGCTCCAAGACCCCGAGTGAGCTGGCTCGGGGGACAGGACCCAGGTGCGACACGTTTCTGTCCCCTTATGCCAAATGAGGGACTCAGCAGGGGGGGTCTCCAGCGGGGACGGCCTGGTACCCCAACGTACAGAAACGCTGCCTCTCGAGAGGAACGTGCTGGTGGCTGCTGCTGACGACACCTCCGCCTCGTGGTCTCCGTGTCCGGTGGCCTCTCCTCTCCGGACCCCAGGCCCGCAGGTGGGGTGAGGCTGCGGGGGGCGCGGGGAGTGAGCGCCCCTCACCCTCCCCGTGCCCAGGCCTGGGGCGCCTGCCCCGTGGGCGGCCTCGCTGGTCCCTTACGTTGCTGTCACGGGGCCACCTGCCCCCGTCTCCTCGCCCCAGGTGGCTGTGTGTCCGCTCCTAGCGGCCACTTTTGGCAGTTTTGGCCTCCTTAGGGACGCGATGTACCTCTGTGTCTTGCTGCTGGGGTCCCTCTGCCCCCAGCAGCCCCGAGGACAGGGCCCAGCTCGACTCATGCACGTCTCCTCGACAGCCCTCTCAAGGCCGGTGGCCTCGTCCCTTTCCTGGATGCCCACGTGGGGTCCACCGCCTCGTCCACCGCTCTCTGCAACGTCACCGTGTGTCTGCAGCCGAGGGCCCCCAGGGAGGTGGGCTCCCCCATCTCTGCGGCAGACAGGGGGCCGGCAGCGGCTCTGCAAACACTTCCCGCCACGGACACCTTCCTCCCTCACCCGACACCCCTCACGTCCCCGACTGGGGGGCGGAACCCGGGGCGGCGAGTCCAGCTTTGTGACCCGGGCGCCGAGCCCGGCATCTCACCTTGCGTGCGGCTCGCGCTCACGCATGTGTGTCTAACCTCCAAGGCGGACGTCCTGTGACGTGTGGCTTCGCGAGGGGGCCGTGCCACACCGAAGCGACATCGCGGAGTATTGGAGGGGGGACTGCCCACGGAAAACGAGCCGGGTGGACAGATGCGGCCGCGTCCCTACCCCACGGCGTGCGTGCCAACTCCACGCTCCCGACTGGCGGAGGGACAGCAAGGCCCCCGCTGGCAACGCAGAGTGACGCCTTCGGGGACGAGGGCCGGCCGATGATGGTGCGACGGGCCGGCCACACTGCGGCCGGCAACGGCGGACAGACATGTTAACGTCAACCACCCTTCTGCCATCATGAAGGGAGAGAACAGGCAAAAAACACAAAGAAAAGAACTCTGGATCCCACAGAACCAAGGCGGCCCCGGCGCCCGGGGAGAGCAGCCGGAGCTGTCACCCCAGAATGTGGCTCTTCGAGACTTTAATGATCTTGAGCTGCTTATTTCTGAGAAAAGAAAGACTTGGGAAAATACTTCGCCTTCCCCCGACTGCCTACAAACAATTCAGGTAGGGGAGCAGCTCCAGGAGGTCAGGTGTCACCAAAGATGGCAGACGGGGAGGAGCCCTGTGTCCCCTTGTTGAAGGTGGCCCCGCAAACATCCGTTTACCAAACACCTGCTCTCTGTCACCGCGTGAGCTGCCTTCCAGGCCTTGGAAGCCTCGAACCACACGCCCCGGCCCCTCGCCTTAGCTCCAAAGGGCACACGAGCCGTGAGTGGCCGACCTGTCCCCGGGCCTTACACGCTCAGGGCACCTGCACGCACACACGTGACGCCCGAGGTACGTCCCCACCGGCCCGGCTCATGTCGACTCGGTTACCAGCCCCCAGGAACTTGGGGGAAGGGGAGACGAAATTCTTTTTTGTGCCCACAGCAGAAAATATACGGAAGACGTTAACAAGAAACAGCTAATCCCACAGCAAAACGAAAGGCGTCTGAGCACGCGGCTCACGAGGGGACACGTGCATGGCCGAGAATCAGCGACAAGTCGCCGGCACTCAGAGCGACCCCGGGCTGCCTCCCTGCGGGTCCCCCGCCCCGCGAGCCCACATCTGGTTCCAAACAGTGACCCCAGGGCCTTCGCTCAGCCTAAGCCGGATCGAGTCCCCCGGCCGGGGACCCTCCGATGACATCTCATGGGACACGGGGGAGAAGCCCGATGCTGCTGTGAGTGGCGGGGCCCTCGGCTGCCGTCCGGCCCCTCTGCTCCCCGCTCCTCCCGCTCCGACCTCACCGGCCACACGCCCCCCGGCTGCGCCCGCGCACGCTGGCCGTGCCTGCCTGTCCTCCATCTGGGGGGACATCCCTGTCCCCTCCCACCCCCAGATGCGTGATTTGAGACCCCTCGCCCCACGCTCAGGCCCCCCGTGCGTCCCCCTCGGCTGCATCCCTCCCCTTCGGTGGGGATCACTAACAGTCCATGTGTCACACGCGTGAAAATGCCATTCCCACGAGGACGCGGGGTTTTGTCTGTCTGTCGACCGCTCGCTATACGCTGCCTGGCACCACGTCGGTGCACGATGAAGACGCTGGAAGTTGAAATCGAAATGCAGCGAGTCCTACGTTTAAAAGGACGTTTCTCGCGTCATGTTCTGATTTTCTAGTCAAAGGGGGCAGATTCCGGACGCCGGGGAGGCCGGCAGTGTGTTTTCTACCCAGAGGGACCTGAGCTGCTCTTGACTCTTAAATCGGGTCACTGCACTTGCCATGTCCAGGCGAAGGACAGCGCCCGACGGCTCCGCGTTGGCGACAGGCAGGCTCCTTGCCTTGGCCGCTTTTAAGCTTAAATGCTCACACATTTTGTGCCCGGAGATGAACGAAGAAATGTACCCGCGTCCTGTCGCGGCTTAAGGAAAACGTAAATGGTCACACGAATGGTAAATTAGTGAAAACGGTCAGAACCGGGGAAGAACTGTGGGAGCGTTTAGAGTCGCACGCGGGCGGCCACCGGGCGGGAGGCGGGTGACGCGCCCACTGTTTAGGGACTGTGGGTTCCATCTGTGCCACAGCCAATGCGGCCACCGTGCTCCCAGATGGCCGGCGGGTACGGGGGGCGGGTGCCGCGCGTGCCTCATGCAGCTCTGGCGATGACCAGGGTGCCCGGTGACGATGCAGGACCACAGGCGTCAGCGTGCTGTGGGGTCGGGGCGAAGGCACAGGCGGAGCTGCCTGGGGACACCCTGCCCGTGCCCAGCGCCCTGGCACTGATGGCCTCGGGCGGTCCCTTCCCTGCCCCGCCCCCACGGCACGATCCGCAGCCACCGCTCGCCTTTCCGAGCGTTTTTCACGAACGAAGTTGGTGTCAATCAATCGAAGAAACGCTTCCTATGGGTTTTCGCAGCCTCGTTTGCGGAGGACGTCAAGTTCGTGGCCGACGCGACAGAACGCGCCGACCCCGAAGCCCACGCGGTCGTTACTTGGCCGCCTTTTGATGCCCTGAACGTTGAAATTTCGCCTTAAATTAGTGGAGGCCACTAAAACATCACGAGAGGGCAGCTCACGAAGGAACCGAGGGACGACGGCTGGACACGGCTGGCTGTGACACGGAACTGGCCGCGAACGCCCCGCACGCCACACTCCGCGTCCAGCCCGCGGCCCGTGGAGGTCGCGGCCCGTGGCCCTGTCCTCAGGTCCCCACCCCGGCGCAGCGTCTGACCCGAAGCGGGTGCTCAGTACAAACTTCGTGGCTGAAGAAACAGCCGAGGAGCAGAAGGCGGGGTCTGGCGTGCGGATGGCAGAGGAAGGTTCCAGCAGGATCGCTGCCCAAGCTCGGCGGTCGGCCTCGCCCTGCGACAAAGCCTCACCGTCCCTCGCGTGGGTCCCGGGAGCTGAGCGCGCCAGACTTGCCACGGGGGAGCAAAGGGCTCCGGGGTCCCTCTGAAGTCGTGGAGGGAGAGCAGAAAGCAGCGCCCCAGACCTGCGGCACGGGGGGTGCGGGGGGAGGAGGTGGCGCCCCAAGTGCTGTCAGCCCCTTCTCAGCCAGGGACGCCCGGAGCTCCTGAGGCTGCCACCTGCCACCTCGAGGAGACTGGCCTGCCGGGCCACGCGACACGCGTGTACTCGGTGGCTGTCACACCAGGCTTCTCGGCAACAGATTCGCCAGCTTCTCAGAAAGCGGGCGGCTCCTCGAGGGGGCCCACAAGCCGGCTCCACCTCCCCGGCTGGGACGTGCAGGCGTGGAACATGCTGTGACGCAGTCCCGTGCCGCCGGGTGACGGTCTGCCTGGAGCGAGGGCCCTGGAGCCATGTGGGGGTGCTGGCCTGAAGATCGCGTGAGGGGAGGGCCGTGGCCTGGGGAGGGTGGCCAGACCCGGCCGAGCCGCCACCACCGGGGCACAAGGGCCCCGCGGCCAGGCTTCGCTGCAGGCCAGTGCTCTCTCGGGACAGTCCCGTGGTGGTCCTGGTGGTTATTCTGTTGACAATCACCGAAATCACACACACACACCTGTGTGAAAATAATATGGTGACTTACGTGGGGGCAAAAAGCGAGAGCCTCCTGCGCCAGGGCCCGGTCCTGTCCACACGGTGGCAGGGGACACCGCCCGAGGGCTGTTCCGCAGCCGCCCGCCAGCCGGTGTGGGGCCGCTGAGGTGCCTTGTGGCGCTGCAGGCCGTGTGGGTTGAAAGGACTCAGGGCCACCGCGTGCCCTCCTCATCCTACCGAGGGTGCCACAGAGGCCTGGACGACATCGAGTTACATGCCAGGGACAGGGACACACGCACAGGACCCAGGGCTTTCCGCGGGCCGTCGACAAGCAAAGTTCTGGGTCCCGCCCTGGTAGCCGTGACCCCAGTCCCCGGCCCCCGTGACAGCAGCATGCAGGGCGAGGCTGCTGGCCAGCGGCCCCCAGAGCCACCTTGGCCCTGCTGAAGAGGAAGCCGGCCCGTCCCCCAGGACAGTGAGGCCACCAGGGCCGGCGGGCCAGCTCGGGGGAAGCTGGGAAGGTGACGGAGAAACAGCGATGTCGGAGAGCCACCGGGGGGGTGGGGCAGAGTCCAGGGGCCCAGCCAGGGGGAGGGCGGGCGGGCGAAGCCGAGGACAGCGGGGCCCTGGGGAGGGCCGGGAGGCCAGGCTGGTGGCCTGCCCCTCCCCGACCCCTCGGCCCGGCCTGCACCGCACAGCCCGCCCTCGATGGTGGCAGCGCCCGCTCGGGACACAGCGGACGCCACCTGGATCCACTGCTACGCTCCGCCCCTCACTCAGTGACACGGGGGCAGGGACTTCGGCTTAGTGGCCGGCCTGACGTCCTCCCCGTGCACACGGAAGGCCCCCGGGTTTCAGCGGGACAGCTAAGCTCACGCTGCCCGTCCCGTGCCGTCCACGTGTCCCAGGCCGGCTCCGTGCGGCCCCTCGGGCTGCGGACTCCGGCGCCGTCCTCAGCCCCCGGCCGGAGCGTCTCCCCCTCTCTCCCGCCCTCCGACCGTGGCTCTGCCGCCCTCGGCCCGCGGACGCCCCCAGCCCCGGCCTCGTGCTCAGCTCGCTCCTTTCCCTGTCTGCGCCTCTGTCCCCAATCCCGTCCCACGCCGGGCCCGCAACGTCACTCCGCGCCCTCCCAGGGGCCCCGACAGCCACAGGGAGTCACTGTGCCCACAAGGCGAGCGTGAATTCTGGAGGAGAGCTGCTGCCAGACGCAATGGTGGCGTCAGGCCCCGCGTCAACGGGCTGCGATGGGGCCCGTGTCCTGAATCCAAGACGGAAGACGGCAGCGGTGGCCGGTGGACGCACCGGCCGCCTCGCCAAGTCACCTCGTGGGAATGGGAAGGCCCATCGCCCACTCACCGTCACCCACAGGCCCGCGCCGCCTCCTTGGGGCGGCGAGGCCGGCCGGGACGGGTCAGCAGCCCGCGGGACGGGCCACGCCGTCCAACGCTCGGTCCCGCGCCCGGTCCCTGTGCCCCTCGCTGGCGGGAGGTGGTTCCACATAGGTCTCAGCCACATCGCCCCCTCCAGCCCCGGCCGCCCGCAGCGCCCCGGCCCGGACCCCACACTCTGGGGGGGTTCGTGCCCTGCCTCGCCCGCGTATCCCCACCTGCCCGATCTTCCGCCCGCGGAGGCGCTGACCGGTGAGGCCGCTCCGTCTGACGGAGGTCCCTGCGGGTTTCCAGCTCCTTCCATGGCGCCCATCCCCCACGGACTCCCGGTGACCGTCGACCTTGACCTGACCTCGACCCGTCGACGCAGCACACACCTTGCTCTTTTCCCAGCCGCGTGGCACTGAGCCCCGACTGCTCACTGGAGTCTCGGGGTTCAGACGGCATCGACCTGGCGCCACGTGGCTCCAGCTGGGGCCACTCCCCTGGCTGAGAGACACGGGGCGGCCCGTCCCTGACCCCAGGGGCTCGTCGCTCCTTGTTTTATTAGATTTGCGTTAGTGGCCGAGCCGTGACGAGTCCTCCCCGAGCCCTCCCTCTGCTGTGTCCAAGCCCCCTCGTACTCTGGCTTCGGTCCCTTCCGCAGCCCCTTGTCGACCCTCTCTGCCGGCTCCTCCGCGGCTGGGTGACCTGCAAATGACAGTTCCCAACGGCCTCACACTGGGCTCTTCATTGCGCTTGCCTATGCTTTCTGCACGGATGAAGGTGCCGGCGCCTGTGTCTTTACATCTCACGAATTCCCAGGTTTGTGTCTCTCGCCATGAAGTTCCTTCCGCCCCGCGCGCGAGCCTCGGCGATGTGCCTCCTCACGGGACATCTCACGGATGTCTCACGGTGACCTCGAACGTAAAGAGTGGCCCCCCTCGCTGAGCTGGGCTCCCGAGGAATAAGATAAACACGCAGATGTTTACAGCGGCTTCGTCATAACTGCCAGGACGGCGGAGCCACCCAGACGTTCTCCGGCGGATGATGGGTAAGTACGCTGTGGTCCAGCCAGACAGGGGAATGGTACTCGGCACTGAAAAGCAATGAGCTATCGAGCCACGGAAAGACGTGGAGGAACCTCGAATGCACGTGACTGAATGAGAGCAGCCAGCCTGTGGGATCCCAACCCCACGACGTTCTGGAAAAGACAAAGCTACGGAGACAGTAAATAATCAGTGGTCCCCAGGGGTTTGGGGGTACAGGGGTGAACAGGTGGGGCACGCGGGATCGTTAGGGCGGTGGGTCCACTCTGTGTGGCACGCTGACGGCGGACGGATGTCACGACACATCTGTTCACGCCCACAGAGTGTGCGACCCCAGCAGCGACCCCTCGCGTAAACTGCGGACCCTGGGTGACTACGTGGTGACAGTGTGGCCTCATCAGCTGCAGCAGCAGACGTCCCACACGGGAGGGGGCTGCTGGTGACGGGGAGGCGGGGTGGGGAAGGCAGACTAGAACAGGGACAGGGCGGGAGGGGTCGGGGGCGTGTCTGGGGACACGTCGTGTTTGTGGGGTGGCTGCCGTGGGCCTCGCCGGGAACGTGATTCCGGAGTGAGGACGTGGGAGAGACAAGCCAGCCGGCCAGGTGTGCGGCCAGGTGAGAGCATCCCACGTGAGCGTGAGCGAGAGGCAGGCCCAGCAGGCCCGGTCCCCGAGGGCCCCCGAAGCACCGCGAGGCGCAGCCGGAGGGAGTCTACGCTGCGAGAGGCTGACTCTGGCTGCTCTCTGAGCAGATGGCCGGGGGAGGGTGGGGCGTGGGAGGCAGGAGATGAGTCAGGAGGCCACCGCCGTCCCCAGAGGAAGGGGCGCCGGTCTGGGCCCAGCCGGCGGCAGCGGGGGGTGGGGAGAGGGGGCGACAGGCGCTGACATCTCCACACGGTTAAACGAGTTGATTTTAAAACGCGTCCAGGAGGAGACAAGAAACGAGAGTGGACGGGAGCGGACGCGGAGGGCCAGGCAGAGCCGTGCAGGCTCCGACCGAATCGCGCTGCTAATTCGATTAAACGTAAAGACGCCAGATGCTCTAGTTAGAAGCAGCAGACTGGATCCAAGATTCAGAAATATGCCGTTTACAGAGGACACCTCTGATACGAGGACACAGATGGACGGTTACGAGGGCAGAGGGGAAGACTCTCTGCAGCGTCTAACGGACAGAAAGTTCCCGAACAGACCTCGAGGGTCAAGGCATTACTGACCAGTGACGGAGAGAATCGCTCTGTAATGCCAAAGTCAGACAGGGCGACAGGATGTCAAAGGTTTAAACAGACTCCTGACGCCTTCACCCACGGGCCACACAGAATTCCACGCCCCAGGGTCACAGAACACAAGATGCTTTTAGCACGCGGCGCATTGACAAAACACCGACCGTCTGTGGGGCCGTGAAGCACACAGCGCACACACAGACACGGAAGGACGGGGTCACGTAGAGGACGGGGTGCCACGCGACGGTTACAGAGGCCGGGGGTGAGCTCACGGGCTCGTTACGCTGCTCCGAATACATTTCCAGATATTTCCCATGCTCCGAAGTCAAACGTTCAAAAACGGGAGTCGAAGAAACGGAATCCAGCAGAAATGAGTCACTGTGAGAAATGAGGCTCCGTGAGGGGCGTGAGCGTGGGCAGGGGTCCCAGCAAGAGGGACACAGTGAGATGCACGCGGCCTCTCCACTCGCTTCCCTCCGGACGGTTCCAGACGCACAGGGGGCCGGGGCGGGGACGGGGCCTCGCTCCCCTGCAGGTGAGCCGGGCGCCGCGGGCCAAAGCCCCCCGGGGGGCCTCCCCGCAAGCCCCAGCCATGGGGCGCCATTTAGAGGACAAACCAACACCGTGACGTCCCCGGCACCGAGGCCCCTTTTGTCACTAGAGAAGGCAGATGGTCTTCATTTGGCCACAAAGTCTTCCCTGCCCAGGTGAGGATGCGGCTTTAAGGGACACGCTTCTCCGACTTCGAGCTCGGTCTTGCCCGTGGGCTTGGTCTCTGCCGTGAGGGCTTAGGTCCGTCCGCAGGTGGATGGCGCCCAGCTGGCAGCCAGGTGCGGGGCGGGCGGGGGCGTGCGGTGGCCAGCGACATCCACCCGGTGCTACCCGTCAGGTGCGGGACCTCTCGCCCAGTCGAGGGGCTGTAGGGACAGGTACTATCGGCAGTCAGGGCTCAGAGGCGGGAGCACCAGGCTGGGGACCCCAGGCCTCACTTCCGCTGGGGACTGCGCTGGGTCCCCTTGTCCTGCCCACTTTCACTGGCCGTGAAGCTGGCTGCGCCGGTGCCCGTGTGAGGTCCCGAGTCACCTGCTGTCACCTGCGGACCTCTGACCGAGGGCCTCCTGGGGCCTCTGGGACCTTTTATTTTAAACACAGGCGACCCCCTTTTAGAGGTTATTTTTCTTTTCCTGCGGTTTGCTTTCTCGTGAGCACATTTCATCATTATTTTGTCTCCCTCGTCGTCCGCTGAACTGGGAACAGAAATTTGCATGGCAAACGAGAGTGGGGGTGACCGAGGCCTCGCATAAGCCTCCCGCACCCCTGGGGTGCCCCCCGGGGCTGTGGGGGAGCCCAGGCAGCCCTGCCACTGTGGTCTCGGGGGGAGCTGCGGGTCAGTACTGCTACCAAAGGTGGCTGTCCTCGTTAATAGGACCCCGTGGCCTCGGTGCCCCAAGCCCCAAAGCCCCGAAGCCACCACGGCCACAGTGGCGGAAGCAGGCACTCGCGTTCCTGTCTCTCGGTCTCGTCTGAGGATGTGGGTGCCCCAGACCTCACTGGACCCCACACACGCGCACGCTCGATTCTCCCTAATCCCGAACCAGCCCGAGTTCCAGAATAATCGGGAACATCCACTGCGAGATAAACCAGTCTGTCGAGGTTGGTTCAACTTTACCAGCATTTGAGATTTCGGCGGGGCCTGTGGTGCGCCAGGATGCAGCATCCGACGGGCACGGACGGGGGGCGGTGGAGACTGTGTGCTGGATACAGGGAGGCCACCACGGCGTCCCGTGCCGCGGGGTGACGGCAGGAAGCCGCCCTCGTCCACCAAGCAGACTTCTGCAGGTCGTCTCGGGAGCAGCCTTAGCGCCCGAGTGGTCCCGAGACGGCGACGTGCCTCTCATGCAGGTGCTTCACCCTCTGCCCCCGTCGCTACGGACTCCGGAGCCAGCCTCGCCGTGGTGTCACGGCCACCCACACACAGGCCCCGCCGCACGCGGCACCTGCGGGCATCGTCCCAGGTGCTGAATCTCCAGACTTCCGGGCTGGAGCAGATACGCACCAGTTACTCACCCTCTGCTTCTGTAAATCGAGGATGGAAATGACGCCTTCCTCGCAGGGGCGCCGAGGACGTGAAATGTGATGATGTATGGGGCGATGTAGGGGGCCGGGCACGGGGGCAGGCGCGGTACGGTCAGATCTGTCCTGTGTCACTCCTAGTGCAGCTCCCCCTGCTGCTGCTGGAACCGGGTGGCCCAGAGGACACCTGCCGCCCCATCTCCAATGACCTCAGGGACACACGAGCACGAGACAGAGAGACTGGCCGACAACGCAGGACGGGGCTCGGGGACCGGCCCGCTGGACGGGACTGGCCTGCCTAGGACTGAACCGTGAAAACTGGCCTTGAAGAGACCATCTCTGGCCCAAGGCGCAAACCCCGAGTCGCCATAAAATGTCAATGCGGGTCACTGTCATCTGGGCAAAATATTGTTTTCCATGATAATTAAATTCGAATTTAATGAGGAAGACCTGCGGTTCCGTAGAATGCTTCGAGCCTCGCCAAAGCAAAGGCTCGTCTCACAAAAACACCTGCGAGGGAGTCCCACGGCTCCTGCCGACGGGGCCGGCCCCAGGCGACTCTGGCTGGGGCCACCCCGCGCCCAGCCCCAAAGCAATGGCCAGACGCTCACTCGAAGCAATCGCAAACACACACGATGCCAAGTGGTTTGAGGTCTTTTAACGGAACCCACAAAAATAAATGACTTAGATTGTTATTTTACACAAACCCAAAAGGTGGGGTTCTGCTTCCTTTTAAGCTTGGTAAGTTATCAAAATGGGCCGAGGGGCTGTAAAATTCAAAAACACCAAAGTTTTTGAATTTTACGAGCACCCTGCACCCCTCCCTGGGAACACATGAAGACAACGAAGCACGACACAGCGGCACGTGCCGTCACCTCCCTCCGGCCGCGTGGCCGGAGCCGGGGCGGGGGCCACCGGGCGGGTCAGGAGCCTCGGCCGGTCTGACTCGGCACCAGCGTCCACAGGACCCAGACCTCGGCCCGCTTGGCCTCTCTCTCTGCGCATGGGCACGTCCGAGCCGACACACTCGGCAGGTGCCACCGCCTGGCCCCCGTATTTTACGAGCACCCTGCACCCCTCCCTGGTTGTGGGGAGGCCGCCCGCAGCGGAGGTGGACACGTGGTTACTTATAAAGACTGGAGATGTCATCGGAACATCACGCAAGTAATGCGCTCCGAACACCTGCGGCCGCCAACAATTCAGCCAGGCCTGGGGGGTTTTCCCGCTTCGCCTGAAGCCTTCTGCCCCGAACTCCAGCCCTGGTGCCAACGGCCGCTGAACGTCTCCGCCCGGAGGACGCACGGCCCCGTCACCCTCGGCATGACCCCAAATCACCACATCTCCCTCCAAACCTGCACCACGTGCGGTGTTCCCCGTCCCAGAAAAGCCACCGCCCTCCCCACAGGACCTCTGCATGAGCGACGGAGTTACCGGGGAACTGTTACGCGTCCCGACTTAGCCTGGGCTGCGTCCCCAGTGACCCTGTCACAATGAGTCTCGGATCCATCTCGGCATGGAGACCTTTGGAAAGCCTGTGAGGGTCCCCGTTCTGGATTCTTTAAGTCCCCAATAATCTAACGGGTCTGTTTCTCCGACCTCAGAATGCTCTTGGCAGACACAGCCTCCCGGACAGGCTTGTGAGGTCCAGGCGAGCGCGCAGCCGTCGGGGCCATGCCCGGAGGTGGCCCTGCCTCTCCAGCCCCAGCCCCCTGGCCCTCCAGGCGTTGTGACGCTGCCGTCAGCTCGGTCTGCAAATCTGAACCAGGCGCGCATTCTAAAAAGACGTCGATGCTCAGAGGTTCTGAATCAACGCGGTTGGAGCCCACCGAGATATTTCCAAAGTCCCGGGAGATCGCGGCGCACAGCCAGAGCCAGGGCGACTTATTCTGCGGGTTGGCATCCATCCCAACGAGGATGACCGACTTCCGCGGGGCACCCGACGGCCCCACGCATCTGCCACCTCTCGGGACCCCCGGCCGGTCCTGTCGCTTTGCCTGCTTTGTCCCGCTGCCCGAGTCCTCCCGGACGGGGCTCGACCCACGGCCGGTCTGTCCGGCGTCCATCCGCCCCTCCTACTCCGAGCTGGTACCCAAGCGCCCGGTCGCTGCCGGGAGAAGCGCGAAGCCCCGACGACCGGACCCTTCGCGTTTGCACCGCGCACGTCGGATGAGCGCTCAGAACCGCCGCGCCACGCTGTTCCCTCGGAAACGCCGCTTCCCAATTCTCCGAGGTGACGGCTTCATATTTTTCTCTTCGTCTCGAATCTCCAACCCCCTCTGAGCCTTCGCTCCCATCCGGAGCCCTCGCCGTGCACCCCACGGGGACCGTCGGTCTGTGGAGGGCCTCGCGGTCTCCCCACGGCCGGCTCCTCGCTTCCGGCCCCCGCCTCACGCTTTTCCCTTAGGACACCTCCCTCCGTGTGATCCCTGCGGGGTCACCGAGCGGCGTCATCCCGCAATCGACCCGTTCCCACGGCCTCCTCCATGTCCTTCTCCGCTTCGTGAAGCTTCCGAACCGCTCGCCCCAACACAGACTCACCGTGTCCCTCCGGCTGCCACCCCCTCGTTCCCTGTCCCTGGCGGCGACGACCTTCGACGCGTGATCTCCGCTCGCTGGCGTCAGATGCTCACTTCCGTTTCCTTTATAAAACGGTAAAGGTGTTTGCGCCGGGAATGGAATTCTCGATCCGCATCGAACGCGCCGACGACGTGATGGACCCGCCGTCTTCCCGCTTCCAGAGCCGGCCCGAAAACACACGCCGCGCCCGTGGATCACGTGACCTGCTCCCTCTGCAGATGGCGAGAGCGCTCGATCCGATTCGGTGCGATCCCTCGCTGAATCCCGGCTGGCTCTGTGACGGAACGGATACGCTGATCCTGAGGTTAACGTGGAAATTCGAGAGACTAGGAATAGCCAAAACGATCTTGAAAGAGAGAGAGGGCTCGCGCGGACTGATTTTGAGATTTCCTACCAATCTAAAATAATGAGGAGAGTTTTTATTTGCGCAAACCCTTACCTTTATGGTCAACTGGCTTTTGACAAGGGCGTTAAGATAATTCTGTGGCGGGAATGTCGTTCCAACTAATGACGCTTGGACAGCTGGACGCCAACATTCAAAAGAACAGGTTGGACCCCTACCTCGCACCGCACGTAAAAACGAACTCAGAACGGATCTCGGATGTCCTAAAAGTAAGAGCTCGTACTACAAAACCCTTTAACGAAAACGTAGGTGTAAATATGTATGGCTTTGGGTTAGACGATAGTTTTTCAGGTCTAATATCAAAAGCATAAGCAACCAAAGAGGAAATAGTTTGTACTTCATGAGAATTAAAATATGTGTTTCATTCAAAAGATACCATAAAGAACGTGGAAAGACACCCAAAGAAAGAGAGAAAACTTTTACGAATCATATCTGATGAGCGACTTATACCTAAAATATATAAACGACCCTCACAACTCGAAAGAAAGAGAAAAAAACAATAAAAAAACAGCGCGGGGGTTGGAACGGACATGGTCCCAAAGAACTCACACGCGGTCACTAAGCACGTGAAAAGACTCTCGATGTCACCGGCCATCAGGGACGTGCAGATCAAAACCACGATGAGATACCACCGCGCACTTCGCCGGGCCTCTGTAATTTCAAGGACAGATAAGAACAAGTGTTTAACAAGGACGCGGGGGACCGGAGCCCTCCACGCCGCTGGCGGGGAGGAAACGCGACATGGCCATTTGGGGAAGCGGTTCTGTGGTTCCTCAAAAGGTTAAACAGAGTCGCCAAACGGACCGGCACTGCCACTCTTAGACACGCATCCAAGGGACACAGAAACAACATGCTACGCATTTCCATAGCGGTATTATTGACAGCCAAGAAGTAGAACCATCCAAACATTCGCCATCGGATTAATAAGTACGTGGAATATCGATACGACGAAATGTCATTAGCAGTAAGAAGGACCGAGGGATCGATTCATGCTTCGACACGCACGAACGTCGAAAACGTTCTTCTAAGTGTGATAAGCTAGTCGTGAGCGATAATTCAGTATATGGTTCCATTTGTATGAAATGTCCAGAATAGGTAAATTTATAAAACCGAAAAAAACAGATTAATAGTTACCTAGAACTGGACAAGTTGGTGGGGGGGAGGTGACCGCTAACAGGTCTGGGATTTCTTTGGGGACCGAGGAAATGATCTAAAATTGAATTATGCTGCTGGTTACACAGATCTATGAATAATCTGAAAACCAGCAAGCAGTACACTTTAAATGGGTGAATTTTATGATACATGAATTATATAGCGACAAAAAAAATGTCTTCAAGTAACAGTAAAAACCTGGTAGACGGGTAGGGGACCCTTCGCTCTGACCACGGGGACCGCGGCCGCAGGGGCGTGGGGTGAATGCTCCTTGCTCCTCTGTCTCTCCACCCTCCCACCGCGTGACCTCAGGCACAGGCCGTGGGATGTGCAGGACACGGCTGAGATGCTAAACCGCTGGTTTTCTGATCCGGGGACCTTCAAAGGGCCCAAGAGGGTCAGCGAGTGTCAGGAAGGTTGTAGAGAGGCAGTGACCCCACCGAGTGACACGGGAACTTCCGGGTCACCTCCCACCTGCTCACGGGGGTGACTCTGAAGAAGGCGGCAAAGACCTCAGTAACAGGACCGTGGGATGAACCACCGTCGAGGTCCCAGACCTGCCACTAAGTGCTGTGTACGCTGGGAAGGTCCAAATAGCCCCGCAAAGGCTCCGAAAACAGACTTGGCACCAGAACCACATCCCAAGGAAGAATGGCCAGGCGTGGAAGCCTGAACTTAACTAGGAGATTGCTGGCTAAAATAAATACACGCATAAAAAAATCGACATTTTTCCCCAGAATAAACGAGACCCAGATTTTCTCATCATAATATTCAAAATGTCCACCATGCCGTTGGAATAACTTGATATACACGATCAGGAAGCCTTAACTCTCAAGGAGAAAGACAACAAGCATATACACGTATAGTCCCAAAACATTTCACGAACGGTGACTGTGACTCGGGGCGTCTCTGTTCGGTCCCACAGAGCACAGAGTCTCACTTAGACACGACACCTGCGTCCTGACGGGTGCTAAGGTGGTGAGTGATGCGCTGTTTAGCAGCTAACAGTGTCTTTCCTACCCTACCTGGTGTGGTTCAAGTCTCGGTCGCACTGTTCACTGTCCGTATACATTTAGGTGACTTTGTTAATATTATGTTTCCATTTTTCACCTGCAAAGTGAGAAGACCAGGCCGGATGCTGGAGATTTCGGTGGGTCGGAACGGTACGAACCGCCTTGAGTTATTCCGTCGGGTACACACGAGTCTCCGGTCCACCCGCAGGCACCCGCGCGCAGGAGCCCTGCCACCGCCACACGAGGCGGGGGCCGGAGAGGCGACTTGTAGTCTGTGGGGAGACGGAGTCCTACGCAGCCCTGAGAAAGGAGAAAACACCGCTGTTCGCGATGACAGGGCTGGATGGCGAGGTGATCGTGCCACGCGAAATAAGTCAGACAGAAGGAGCCGAGAGCCATGTGACCCCATCGTATGCGACATATAAAACCGAAAGCAGCAAAGGGACTGGACAAACGAACAGAAACTCGTGGACACAGACGACAGCTTAGTGGTGACCGGAGGGGCAGGGGAGGGGGAGGTAGGTCCGCGGGCAGGGGTCACGAGGATGGTGGCAGAAGGAGATGTGGCTTTGGGGGAACTCCCTATGCAGTGTACACGTGGCACGTTACGGAATTGTACGCTTGAAATCCAGGTGATGTTATTAACCGACATCGTTCCGATAAATTTAATTAAAAAAAAAAACCCTGATCCCCAGCACCTTTAAAACCAACAATAAAAAGGACCGATGATGAGCCGAGAAGAAACTTTGCATTATTCCACTGAAATGGAAGCCTCTCGTTAGGGAGCCGTCTGACCCCAACCTGGTCCCTTCCGGCTGCTGTGACAGGACACCGCAGACAAGTGGCTCATAAACAACAGAAACTCGTCTCTCATGGTCTCAGAGGCCGAGAGTCCAAGATCAAGGTGCTGGCAGACCCGGTGCCTGCCGACCACCTATGGCGCCTGCTGACCGCCCACGTCCGCTGTGTCCTCACGGTGCAGGGGACGGGGGGACCCTCTGGGGTCTCCTTACGAGGGCACCGATCCCACTTGTGGGAGCTCCACCCTCATGACCTCGTCACCTCCCAAAGGCCCAGGGACGCCACCTTCGACGGCTTCCCACTGGTCACCTGCTGCCCCTCCCTGGTGCCCCGGTGGCCTCTCTGCTGAGTCGCCCGTCACCTCTCCACGGTCCACTGCTGCCTTCTTCCCAGAAAGCGTCCCTCCTCCACGTCTCTGTCCCCAGACCCCGAACCACACGCTTCCTCCTCGCGCCCGGTCGGCACTGGGTCGTGGCTCTGGAAGCGGGGGGACCCGGGGTCGTCCGGCATCCGAGACCAGCGTTGCCAGGGGCAGGCAGGGGTGCGGGAAGGAGACGCCCCCTGTCCCCCATTGTTTCCCAGCGCCCACTTCTGCGTGAATCTGACTGGAGCATCTTCCCCTTTGCTTGGCGGCCGGGAGGTTTTCCTGTTCCGTGAAAGGCCCGATCGGACGCTCTGCCCACGTCCCCATGCGGTCCCTGCTGGTCTGGAAGCGTCATCTGTCTGTGACGCATCCACGGTAACCTCCGCTGGTCAGGACGTCTTAATTTCCATGCGACCAAATTCATTTTTCTGGTCTCGTAATTCGTGCTCTCGAGAGTTCTTTCTGGTTTTAAAGAAGTCTTTCATGCACCCGAGTCCTCTTCAATTAACGTTACCGTTTCATCTTTCGCGTCGAAGCGTGTTTGGCCTCCGCGTGTGGCGCTGGGCGCGGGTCCAGTTGCGTTTCCCTCTGCGTAGACGCCTCGCCTGTGGCTGGCAGCTCCACGGCCGTCAGGCCGGACCCCGCCTCTCAGCTCTCGGTGCCGTGCCGTGGGCCCGCGTTCCTGCCACTGCATCAGGATCACGCTTCGATCACGGTGGACGGGCCTTACCGCCCGGCGCGGTGACTTTGTTCGACAGCTGTTACCTCTAAAGAGGTTATTTAATAACTTCATCTCGCCTCGCAGGGGGCGACAATCCCAGTGACAGATACATACGCTTCAATATAAAATGGTCACCTCTCGGTTTTGTTGCGTGACGATCATTATTGGTACACTACGAGAGGCTGGGAAGAACTATAAATTAATAAATGAATGATTGATTCATTCGACGGATGTTTACTGAGCACCTACTAAGTGCTCGCTGACATCGTTTTAAAGGCTGGGGCCGGCACGGTGCACAAAAACCGGGAGACAATCTCTGCCTCCGCTGAGTGACAAAACGCAGGACGTCATTCCGGCGGCCTCCCCACCGGCCCACCCTCCAGGACGGGCCCCGGAGGACGGTCTGGCTTCCTAGTGAATGCGTCGCGAGGAGAGAGACCGTCTTAACTTGCAAGTTAAAAGCACGTTACTGCTTCTTCTCGGGTTTCTAGGCTTCCCAGATACATGAATTACTTTACCCGAGATGTAATTTAAACATAAAAGTCCACGTATTTAGGTAAAGCGAAAAAGCAGGCAATTCCTTTGACCCCCCCCAGAATGGAATGAAGATGTGTAAAGATGAGGATTAACACGTTGCTTCTATAAAGCTTACGATGATGACGAAGGCTACCGTGCCCGCGACGCACTTCATCTGGGACACGCTGAGGGGCACGCACGGACCTCCTGGCGGTGGCCTCTCCCGGCCAGTGCTGGCCACGTGGCGACCGAGGCTTTCACCGTGAGCAACAGCAAATGTGGCTTCGAGCGCTGTGGTGGCTGCACTTCGGTTTTGCTCAGAAGCAGCCGCATAAAGCCCAGCTCAGACACCCGGAACCTCATCGGTTGCGGTCACCCCGAAACCGGAGAGACAGCCTGGGGGGCCGTGTCTATGATGCTCCGATGAGGTCCTCCGGGAGAGAGAGCTGGGTGGCTACACGGAACGTGTAGCCGGCAGCCGTGGCCTGAAGACTGTCGTTGGCATTGCCGAGCTGGGGCGGCGGGCTGGGTTCTGCCAGGCGAGTCCCTGAGCGTCCCCTCCGCCCGCCCCCGCCGTGGAGGACGGGCTGTGGGGCTGTGTGGCTCTCCGTCCCGGCCACCAGGGCTGGCAGCAGGGCTGAGCGCCCCGGAGCACACTGTCACCTCTCCGGGCCTGTCTCCCCTCTGTGTGGGAGTGCACCCACGGGAAGCCTGCGAGGCAGGGGACAGTACTGTGTTCAGTGGCGCTAAGTCCCTCCCTCGCACCCGGCAGCCCAAGCTGGGCACCTGGGCGAACACTCTGGTCGCCCGAAACGCTTGTGACAGAACCATGCGCGTGGCGCCCCGTCCTCACCCGTGGACGGCCAAGCTGCAGCGTGCAGAGCTTGCACGGTGCAGGAGGGGTCAGTGCAGGGCACGCTGCCACACGCACGGAACCACCTGTGCCAGGCCAGGGGGCTCCCGAGAAACGGAGCCGGTGGGGTGTGCGTGCGCGTGTGTGCATGTGTGTAGTGTGTGCGTATGCATGTGTGCATGTGTGTGCATGTGTGTGCATGTGCGTCTGTGTGTGTGCATGTGTGTGCTTGTGCAATGTGTGCGTGTGGTGTGTGTGCAATGTGTGTGGCAGTATGTGTGTGCATGCGTGTCTGTGTGGAATGGGTGTGTGGCTATACCTAGCTTCACATGGAGCCTGGAAATGACCTGGCTCGTGTCACAGCTCGGCATGCTCTTCTTCCCAGACGAAAGCCCAGGGGCCGCACTGCTGTCCCTCAGCCTCGGTCAGGCAGGTGCACCCTGGTGGCGAGGGGAGGCTGGTGCGCCTGTGCCCAGGGGGTTGGAGGCCCAGGCCGTGTACCCCACTCCGTGCTTGGGCAGCCGAGGGATGTGGAGCCCCAAGTTCACTGTCTCCCTTGAGGCTGGTGTCACCGGGGCTCAATGGGGCCACGGGGCCACCCCGTGTTCAGAGTCGCAGTGACGTGGCCGGTGGGGACGCGCGCTCTCCGGCTTCCCCGTTCCCCAGCGTTTGCCGGTCCTCACGGCGCGGCTGTGACCATGCGTCTCCTGCAACGACCGGGCCCGGCTCCCGCCTCGTGCCCAGAGGCTTCACTCCGGTCCTGCTGACCGTGCCCAGAACCCCTCTTCAGCCACGAACGCTGGAAGCCAGCAGGGGAATCGCCACAGCGCCCCGGCTCTAAGACGCAGGATCAGCCTGATGGCAGGTCGTGGTGACGAAAGGGAAAAGCCAGGTCACTCGGGGCCTCCGCTCAGGCTGCACCGTCGTCATGGTCCGCGCGGGCCGTGCTGCCACGAAGCCCGCTCTGGGCTGCGGGCTGATGGGGCAGCCCCCCGAAACCTGCCAGCCCCGTGCGGAGGGCGGGAGAGCTGGGACGCGCCACCCCCACCCATGACAGCCCCGAGGCCCCTCCCCAGAGGCCCTGCCAGGCGCCACAAACACAGAAAGCCATGACGATGGCCAACCGTGACCCCGGCCCGCTGGCACGTCCCCACCGCAGCAACGGCGGGAAGGACGGTGGAGCTGTGTACACCGTGCGCATTCGGGCCCGTCGCCGAGAGGCTGGGGTCCTCACAGGTGTGAGCGCACTCACACGCCAAGCCCTGTCCCACGGCGGCCAGGGCCGGGGGACGTCCTGAGTCTTGAGTCGCCTGCCTGGACTCTGGGGTCCCGGGCTGGCGGCGAGGGGCAGTCGGCCTTCCTCCACGTTTGCTCCGGCCCCCTATCAGAGGCAGGCACGAGACGCCCGGGATGCCCAAAGCCACACGGCGAGGCCACGTCCCTCCACACGCCCTCTGCCAGGACAGTGGGTACGCCGGGGGCTGGGAGCAGTTATTCGCGGGCGTCTGACTTTAGCAGGGGAAGCCGTAGGGCCCGCGCGGAACGCCGTGGACCCGCGCCGCCTCAGGGAGCCGGCCCGGCCCGCTCCCGGGGCCCCAGGAGGGTGATGCTTCACACCTGCCCTGCATCTCACCATCGCAGCCACCCCCCCAGGGCGGCCGAGGTGGGTACCGTCATCCCGTCCTGCAGATGAGCAGCCATCTACCAGCAAGGAGCCAGCTCAAGGTCGCCTGGCTGATCTGTGTCCTAGTTTACTAGGCGTCCAGCACTTCCGGCCCCTCTGACACTGGCCTCCTGCCAAGGCCCCCGGGAACGAATGTTCTGTGGGAGTTTATTTTGGGAAGGGCCGTGGACGGGGTCTGGCAGGCTCATTCTGGAAACAGAGCACGAGGGTATGAGATGGGGACACAGGCTGAGGTCCCCACGCAGAAGGACAAGGGACAGTGTTCCCTCGAGGACTCCTGCAAGCATCTGTGAGAACAAGGAGCGGGAGGCATCCCCGGGGATCAGTAGCCTCCCCCTCTCTCTGCCGAGGGACCAGGGCTTCACCAGGGAGTGCGGTCCCTCACGTGTTCCCAGCTTGCAGGGCAAGTGGCAGCTTCTACCCTGTGCCACGCTCCGCCCCCTGGCAGCAGCGATGAGCGGGGGGCACGTGCTCCCGTGTGGGCCCCCGCCAGCCCCAGGAGAGAAGCCGGGCCCTGCCGAGGCCGGGACACAGCTCTGAGCGCCCGGCTCCCGTCTCCCCTGTGTCAGGAGTTTACAGGCGGCGTGGCTGGGCCATCGGTGCGTGGTGGCGCCCCCTTGGGCCCAGACGCAGCGCACGGTTCCAGCGCGCCTTTCTCAGGAGGCACAAAGAGATATTTTATTCTGTTCTCAGGAGGCCAGAAAAGAGGAAGAAGCCATCTGAAACACGAGTCGGCCTTTTCCCCTTAATAATCGGTACTGTTATGTTAAGGAAAGTTGTTTTTTAAAACCGGAATCACGTGTTAAGTATAGACTGAGACGCTTGTGACTTGAAAAACGTCCTAGAGCGAATCCTCCGGCAAACGGACGGCGATGCCGCGTTTAATCTGTGTGCGCTGGGCTTGTCGCGGTCTTAAGGGCTTTCTGTTCAGAGCACGCAGCGTGCGGGGGGTTTGGGGAAGATCAAGGGCAGCAAATGGGCTGAGGCGGCTGCGGGGGGGACGCGGTGGGGTCGCGGCCCTGCCTCACGGCGGCACAGTGGACGGCGGCCCACGCGGTCCCCCCACCCGCCCGGGGCCTTGACGAAGGGCCCGAGCCCGAACGGCAAGAGGGCACCTGGCGTGTGACCACGCTGGAGAAAGGACACGCTGACAAACACACGGAACCCCCCACACCGCCCCTGTGGCCGCAAAACTGCAGCATGGCAGTCTCGCGAGAAAGTCGTATAGTGACGGGCACAGCTCTTGTTGCGCCTCGGCCGGAGGCTGAGGACATTCGGGGTGCTGCCCGTGAGCGGGGCAAAGAGTAGGTGGGCAGGGGGCTCCCCAGGTGCGCTGCCTCGAGCCCGAAGGAAGACCTCGGCTTAGCTGCTCCCCAGGGAGGCACGGGCAGGGACCGAGGCCCCGCACGGAACTTCTCTGATGGCTCTGAGACGGGAAACTCACGGGACGGTGTCGGGACACCAGACTGGCCAAGGGCCGTCACCTCCTGTCACGTGCTGTCGGAGTGGATTCCGCAGAGGGTCCAGAAGCAACGGACCCTAAAAATATTCAACTTCAACAGCCAAAGCAGCGCATGGCAGAAAGTGTGATGTGTCATTAGCCCGACAGCCTTGAAGAATTTTCTCTCTCTCTCTCTCACTCTCTCTCGTTCATTCATCTGCCATCATGCACACACTCACTGAGCCACTTCCGGGCATTGTCGAAAGCTGGTTAGGTGGGCGACAAAACCCAGGCACAGCAAGGCGCGGAGCGTGGCGGGGACGGCATTAAGCAGGAGGCAGGCCACCTGCTTGAGGGCCAAAAGCACAGGGCGCTGCGAACGAGGCCTTTGCCCTGTCTCTGGAACAGGGCGCCGCGGCCGGCCCCCTGGGCCGCTGGCTCAGCATCTGGGCCTCACCCGAGCGCCCCCTCCGGAGGCCTCCTGGCTCCTCCGAGCTGCAGCCCTTCACCTGCCTCGTCTCCATAGCAACGCCCCTCCCCTGCCCTGCCCCGCTCACCAGGTGTTCCCAGCTCCCAGGCCACGCTCAGCCTTGGCTGCATCTGCGTGGACGACGAGGGCGGAAGGACAGAGGGGACCGCAGGACCGAAAGCGGCCGACGTCCAGAGGAGGGCCTCTCCGCTGCAGGACGCGGCTCTCTGACAGACGCGAGGATGCTCGAGGTCCGGGTCCCTGTCCAGCAGAGCGTCCCCGGCCTCGTGACCGGCCCGAGCTGCTCGGGAAGGTGCGGCCGTCCCGTGTCTGGCCGTTTCCCTAAGTCGCGCGGCCGTCCGTGCGGCGTCCGCCGTTCCCGCGACGAGCTGCCACCGCCGCCACGCGAGGGCCGAGCGCCCCATCTCTGTTTCGACAGATCTGCGGCTCGCCACCCGCCTTCGACGGCACTCTGCACCCCCCGGCGTCTGCCTGGGCCGGGTTCCGGGGCTGCGCTTCGCTGCCTCAGGCCCAGGCGCACGGCACGGAGGAGTCGGCGGCGGCCACGCCCGGCGCGTGCGACCCTTCGGTTTCGCTTGGTCCTTTCGCCACCCTCGGCCTATCCCGTCCCCCCCACCACCCCAGCCCTTGGCGACCACGTTCGTTCCTTCCTCTCCTGTGAGCGTGATGTGTAAGAGACACCAGGCAGCACCTGTCTCCCTGTCTGGCTTGTTCCACTCAGCACCGTGTCCTCCGAGTCTGCCACGTCGTCACAACTGGCAGGCCGGCCTTCCCCAGGGCTCAATATCACATTGTGTGCGCGTGTGTGGGTGTGCGCGGGCACTGCATGTGTGTTTGTGCGCATGTGTGCGCACGTGTGTGTGAACGTGCATGCGCACACACGAGTGTGCATGTGTGTCCGTGTGTGCATGCGTGTGCACATTTGCGTGCGGGTGTGTGCATGCATGTCTCTGTGTGCACGGGCACGTGCACGCACACGTGTGCATGTGTGTTCGTGTGTGTGCATGTGTGCACCCATGTGTGGGTGTGTGCATCTGTGTGCATGTGTGCGCACACATGCATGTGCATGTGTGTGAACATGCATGTGCACACATGTGCGTGCATGTGTGCATGTCTGGATTCGCACTTGCGTGTGCATGTGTGTGTATGTGTGCATGCGTGTGCATGCACGTGTGGGCGTGTGTGCATGTCTGCGCGTTCGTGCGTGCGTGTGCATGCACGTGTGTGCGTGTGCATGTCTGTACATGCGTGTGTGCATGCACGTGTGGGCGCGTGTGCATGTCTGTGCATTTGTGAGTGTGCATGTGCATGTGTGTGTGCATGCGTGCATATGCGTGCATGCACGTGTGGGCGTGAGCGCATGTCTGTGCGTTTGTGCGTGCGTGTGCATGTGTGCGTTCGTGTGCGCATGCGCGTGTGCGTGTACATGTGCGTGCATCGCACCCTCTTTATCCCTGCGTCTGCTGACAGACGCCGAGGTGGTTCTCGTGTTTTAGCTGCGGCGAATACGGCAGTGCAGACATGTCCTCGAGACTCCGTTGCGTTTCCTCCGGCTGTCTCCCGCATCGGCGCTGTTTTCCGATGCTCCGAGGAGCCTCCGCACTGTTTTCCGAGTGGCCGCACGGTGTGCGGTCCCACCGGCCATGTGCGAGGCCCCTGTTGCTCCACGTCCCCGCCAGAGCTGCTTACCTCGTCTTGCCAACGCCGGCCTTCGACCAGGCGTGAGGTCACGTCTCATTGTGGTTTCAACTCGCATTTCCCCGATGATCAGTGACGCGGAGCATCTTTTCATGCATCTGTCGGCCATCTGTGTGTCCTCTTTGGAAAAACGTCTATTCGGTTTCTCTGCCCATTTTTTAATCCTTTTTTTTTTTTGCTATTGAGCTGAGCGCGTTAAATATTTTGGACGTCCACCCCACGAGACATAACATTCGCACGCACGGTCTCCCGTTCCGCAGGCTGCCCTTACGTTGTGCTGCTTTTGCGATGCAGAAGCTCTCGGTTGGATGTGGTCCCACCGGTTTATTTTTACTTTTGTTGCCTTTGCTTTTGGTGTCAAATTGAGAAGAATGATCGCCAAGGTCAATGTCAAGGAGATCACACCCTGTGTTTTCTGGGCGCTGTACGGTTTTACGTCTGACGCTCACGGCCGTCATCCGTGTGGAGTTGATTTTGGTGTGCGGTCCAGTTTCGGCCATTCTTTGTAATGCTTTCCTAAGTGCAGAAAGTCCTTTCGAATGGGTCCCGTGTGGCCTGGATGTTTACGGTTTTCTTTTATTGTGTACTTAACATTTTCTCTTCTTTCCTGAAACTGTGTCGGGAAATCGGATCACGGTGACATTCTGCTGCCCCCGCGTGCTCCCGCCAGCCTGTCCACGGTGACAGCCTCCCCGGCGATGCTTCTGAATGGAAGCGAATCACAACTGAATCAGTCTGTGCGTTGGGATCATTTTTAGTTTTTACTTTTTCCTCCATGCCCTCGGGAGCGTGGGGGCGCGCGTTTCTGGATGGCTGGCAGGTGACACCCTTCCTCGGCCTCCTGCTGGCTTCCCCTTTTCGTGACGTGTGTCCAGTCTGTCCGCAGGCCAGGTCTTCTGTGGTCGCCAGTCACCCCTGAATGAGGTCCGCTGCCCGTCACGGAACGTGCGGAGCCCGTGGTTCGGATCCGCTTGGAACATCTTCTCGCCCACCAGACCCGCCTCCCTGAGGTCTAGACTTCAAGGGCCGGGCCGGCTGCTGGCGGAGCGTTCGTGGCCATGTGCCACCGTGTGCGGATTTGTCGCTGCTGCCTCCGCACCGCCCTCCTCCTGCTCGCCTTCGGCGGGTCCCTGAGCCAGGAGCCGATCGTGCATGACAGGACTGGGGCGGGCCCCGGCCCTTCCCCCGCCGTGCCGCCGAGTGTCCAGTGGCACCGAAACGGCTGTCGCAGCAGAGAAAGCGCTCGCTGACTCCCGCGCTCGGCGGCGTTGGTCCACGGTACGTGCTCGGGCAAGCACTAGGCAATGAATCAATGATCGCGCCAACGAATGGAGCAGAGGAAGAGGTGACCGATGGGAGCAGGGCGTGGCCAGCAGGTGCGGCCAGTGGGGGCTGCAGTGGGAGGGTCAGCGGCACGACACGGCCCCCCTCCCCCCACCACCCTGGGTGGCCCCAGATCAGGCGGCCGCACTTCCTGCGGCTCCAGCAAAGTCTCTGGCTCAGGCTTGGCCTGGCACGATCGGTCCCTAAAGGGAGGCTTCCCACACTTTATCCCTCACCCGTGACAGCGTCGTTCTGGAAATCACACCCCGGACAGAAGAAGGACGGCTTCTGCCACCTTCACTCACGCCGAGCTCCGCAGGCCTCTGCCCCCTGCGGGGTGACGGCGGCAGGGAGTGGAGACCTCCAGGGAGTGCCGTGAGGACGCTAGAAGTCAGGATGTCACCGTGAATACGCCGACGTCCACGACCTCCGCGGGCACACGCGCCTGTGAGCACCGGGCCGTGGATGCCTGGGGGCCGTGCGTGCTGACCAAGGCCCGCTGGCCCGCGTGGGCCACTGTCCTTTCCGTTATGATGCCCCACCTCCAACACAACCCGGACGGGCGGAAGACACCCAAGACACCTGTGGCCGAGGGCTGGTCAGCCCGGGGGGACAGAGGCTCGGAGTCTGTCCCTCAGCACCCGAGCCTGCTGATGGAGATCCAGACACGCTTAACCCGAACACTCCGAAACAGTCCTCGAAGCCACTTCTCGGGGCTCAGGGTGACCCCGGCAGAGTCCCCCTCACCCCGTGCCCGCCACGCCCCTCGCCTGGGGCTCTCGCCCTTCCTCTGGGGGAGGGGACGAAAAGCGGCTCCGGACACGTCCCACGAGGTGTGGACGCCCCAGGGTGGACGGTGAGCCGTCGCCACCGTCCGCTCCTCGCCCGGCGTGAGTGTCCACACCCCCTGCTGCTGCCTCTGGTCCAGACCTGCCTCCCTGCGTCTTAAACCCCAAACTCCAAGAAAGCAGGAGCCGACTCTCCGCGTCCGCGACCCTCTCGCGAACGATTTTCAATGTGCCGTCCACAAAGTGTGACAATGAACTCCAGCAGGGGCTCCAATCCGCTGGTGTCTACGGTCCGCGAGGGAGCCCTGATAGAAGCAGTTACTTCCACGGCAACGGAGAAAAACGGGACCGGGTGCCGAATCAATGGCGTGACGCCTCGTGTCTGAGTCACGCACGAGAAACGGAGGAATGAATTCTCCGTCCTCCGCATCGTCATGGGCCCCGTGGAGAGAGAACGGGACAGACGGTCAGTCATGCAGCTGTGACGTCCCGCGAAGTGCTTTAACACGTCTGAAGGCGAATGTGTCCTGCAGTGACCTCGAGGGGCATTATTTTACGAGACAACTGAGGCTCGGGGAAGTAAACGCGAAAAGATTAGCGAATTCTGCCAAATGAAATAGCCAAGGCCCGCGCTGGAAGGAAGCAGGCCACAGCTTGGTTCTCGCCTCTGCCCCGGAATCGAAGATTGTAATTAAAATTATTTCATCCTGTGGCTGCAGCACCGGCCGCAGCGCAGAGAGGGGGTGAGGGCACGCGCGGCTGCGAGCCACGTCCGGAATCTGATCGGGACATAGACATTCGCCGAGCGGGTCCCGTGCGTGGCACTGGGCCAGATGTCACCGCAGGCGACTCACAGGGGCATCGCCGTCGCCCAGCGGCATCGTCACCGTATCATGCACGTGGGCAATGTCAGCGAACAGCGTTAATGGGACCTGCCGTGTGTGTCGATGGGGGCGAATCTGTGACGCTGTGATGGGCTGAAGTTTGGGATGTACTGGAAAGGTGTAATAGCTGAGCTGCTGTGACATTTGTCATAACGACTGACGAAGTGAACATCGGAGAAAATAAAGAGCCTGGAGGCGGACCCTCGCTCGTGTGACCCGGAGGCAGACCCTCGCTCGCGTGACCCGGAGTTGTGGCAGAGGCTCCAGTGTCATTCAGCGTGAATATGATGGAATTCTCGACAAACGGTGCTAGAAAAACTGGACAGCCACGTAGAAAGCAATGGACCTCAACCCCCACCTCACCTGATGCACGAAAATTAATTCCGGATGGACCTGTAGGTTCACTCCGAGGTTTCGGCCTCAGGGAAATGAAGGCGTCCGTCCCCAAAAAGCCTAGCACAATAATGTCCCCGCAGCCTAGCTCATGACAGCCCAGAGCGGAAACGGCCAGCGGTCAGCTCTCAGAACCTGGCCCGCGACGCCCAGCAGGCAGGACGTGGGGTGCAGACAGCTGGGCCGAGGAACGAACCACACCAGGGTCGAACCGCAGAGACAGCAAGCAGAGCCGAGGGGGCTTTCTACCGCCCCATGATTTCACAGAAAGTTCCAGAAAGTTCCTCCTGGCCTGATGCTAATATTGATCTCAACATGGACGGGGGTTCCACAGAGGCAGGTATGTGTCAAGACTCACCTAAACGTACGCTTAAAGTCTATGCATTTCCTATGACGTCAGGACACGGTCAGGCTGGTCGGCTGACACATCTGCACCCCAGGGGCACTCTGGGTTCCTGACCCCCGCGGGCCCCCCACTCACACCGCTGCAAGCGACCGGGAGCCGGGGCCACGCTCTGCAGGATCGGGACGCAGTGGCCTGAAACAGAACCTTCCAGAAGAAGGGATGAGCGGCCCCTTGGCCTCCTCACGGGCACAAAGCCCAGGAGAGCGGCTGATATGTCGATGGAAGATGCGTGGCCTAAAGCTCACCGTGCGAACCGCTTCTAAGCGTACGGCCCACTTGTTCTAACGCGGCCACACGATTGTGTAACTGTCCCCACCGCGTATCCCCAGGACTGGTCCATCCTCCCGACTCTCCACCCACGAAGAGACGGACCCCACTGTCTGCTCCCCGCCCGGCACACAGCGCTCTGCTCTCCGCGGGCCTGGCCTGGCCTGGGAGGGGGCGCGGGCTCTGTCCTGCTCCGACGGGCTCGGGGCAGGTGGCACGCGGCGCGGGGCCCCCGGCTCACCCCCTGCGGCCGCCTCGGCGTCCGTCCCCTCCCGGGTCAATCTCCCACCCGACGGGCACCCGCACGTGCCCACCTGTCACCCGCACGTGCCCACCTGTCACCCGCACGTGCCCACCTGTCACCCGCACGTGCCCACCTGTCAGCAGACGTCTGGGCCCTTTGCACCTTCCGGTGGTCGTGACTGATTCTGCTGTGAACGCGGGGCGCAGATGCCTTCCGCAGGCCCTGCTCTCGGCTCTTTGGGGTGCACACCCACGAGGACGCTACCTCAGCCAGGACGCCGTTTTGTTTTGTTTTTTGAGGAACCACCATATGCTGTATTTTATTTTCCCGCCAGCCGTGCACAGGGCCCCAGTTTCTCCACGTCCTTCACCCTCTTTCTGAGAGTCGACAGCCTGTCAGACGTGAGGCGACACCCTTAATACTTTCTCAGACGAAAACAAAGAGGGCTTATCTTACGGAGCCCTGCGTTTCCCGGTGGGGACCTGGGCGGAGAGGCCCGGGGCCTGGTCTCTGCCAAAACCCCGACTCCGATGAGCCCACCGCACGGATGCCCACAAAGTTCGGCTAACGCAGATGCCCTGGGAGCCTCTGCACGATTCCCCGTTTCCAGGGACCGAAGCCGTCTCTTCACACTGAAGCGTAGAAGTGAAGAAACAGAAAATATTTACGAAAGAAGCGATTTCTCTTTGGAAGATCTTCATCTGGGTTTAACAGCCGCAGAAACGTCTCCCCCACATTGTAATAGAGTTGCAGCGAATTATTTCCCTTTCTATGATAACGTCAGCATGGTAGGAGAATATTCGTTCTCAGCACGGAAAGACCGATTCTCAGCAAGTAGGTATTTGTGCAAATTAACCAAGGAAACATAGGGAACTGAAAAACATTATACTAATCATTTCTTGGCACTTTTAAAACCTGGCCTGATTTAAATATCCTCAGGATTCCAAAGATATTAGCAAAGATCGAATTTCTCACTTCTGTCTTTTGAGTGAACAAAAGAGCCCGTCTGCGAGAATATTTTAAGTGCATTTTAAGTGAATTTAGTTGGAGATTACAGAAATCTGAGAATCAATGAAAACTTGGGAACGACGCATTCGGTGTTTACAAGGCACGAAGAAAATCGCCCTAGAAGCTGCCATTTTGCTTTTGGGGGCGTGCACCCCGACCCACGCCCGTCCAGAGCCCCTCGTTCTGGAAGGCCGCAGAAGCCCTCCGTTCGAGCGGCTGGCAGTCGCCACCGAGGGTGTTCGGCTCCTACGCAGGTGACGACGCTCTGTGGCTTTGTGGTCGCCCTGGCTCTTTGACGTGGTCAGACTAGCACGAGCTCGCACAGAGTGAAACCCCCGATGACAAACGTGACCTGTGTCGCAGGCATCCCCACAAATGGTGCCGAGCTGCAGGCGGTGGCTTCTGGGGTCACGGCACAGGCGTCACATGACCACAGCCCGGTGCTCACCCCTCCCCTCTCCGGCCGAATGACAGCGGTGGCTTCTGTCCAAGCCACCGCGGGGAACGCCCAGCGCTCCCCGGCAACCCCGCTGCCGGCCGCGCCGCGTGCGCTCCCCGTTTTCCCTTTAATGGACGTCGTGGTTTCGGAAAAGACGCTTTGAACGTTCACGCTCGGGTTTCGGAAAACACCACACGCGAAGAGGAAACGCGAAAATCCATACTTAATGGAGAATAAATGTTAAAAACAAAAAAAAATCCATACCGCCGTCGGAACATTCACTACGAAGATGCGGATTTCACGTTCCTCGATCGACCGCCTCCGCCCCCCGACTCTGCTGGAGTCACCGCTGAGAAGCTGCGCCGACGACGACAGGCTGGTTCGTGTCAGATGCTCGCCGCCGGGACCGCTGGGTGGACAGTCCTGTCCGGCTGCCACACGGTGCTCACTGTCGTCTGCACGGGGTCGAAGGAGCCGGTGGCTCCGGTAAACTCATTAGAGTCGCTGCGGGATAAACCGTCCCCTTTAATGTATCTGCTTGGTACACAGAGGGCCGGGCTGGGGAGTGGCAGGGGGTCGTGGGTTTGCGGCCGGACGACCCGGGCCAGGCGCCCTCCCCCTGGTCACGCTGGCACCCTGGGCGAGGCGCTTCGGTTGGAGTTCAGTTTCGTCGTCTGGGACGGGAGGGGAGCATTGCCTCTGCTGCCCCCCACCTCAGAAGGTGCGAGGGGTGACGAGGCCCTTAGATGCCCTCGGAAGCCTGACTCGGCGTCCCGGGCTTCCTGAGCATCCGTCACACGTCGGAGAACGCGACGCGGCCTCTGGAGCGTGTGTGACGAGGAGACGGGGGCTCTGGCAGTCCCACTCTGCCTCCGTCTGTGTGTGTGACCTGCTGCCTCGCTCCTAAGGCCGGGACAGGCGGTGTCCCGGATGACGTCACCTGGGTGCAGCGAGGTCACGGAGTGGCACAGGCAGACCCCAGGGTGAAACGTCCCCAGCGACACGCGGGGCTGCCTCTGTCACGGCCGGGTGTCTCATCTGGGATTTCTAAGAGTAAATTCCTAACTAAAGTGCCTTGAGATGCTTGCTGGACCCAACATCGACCCAAAATCAACCCGAAATACAGTCTATTGCCATCATGACTTTACTTATTCCGCCCGAAATCCCGGGGCCAGCTCCAATGGCTGTTTCTGGCGAGACGGAGCCACGCGTGGGGGTGGCGGTAGGCACCCCCCACGCTGTTCAACTAGATCGCGAACGCAGGCAAGATTCGCGACTCACCTGTGACCTCGTGGGGACCGTGACGCAGCCTGACCTACTTAGTGCTGGGAAGCACCTGCATGTGGCATCGCTGCTTCCCGTTTAAAGCGCGTCTCTCGTGACTTAAGCAGGAGCAGAACAGAAGAAAACCCCGAATTTGCACATCAGGGGACGGGTCTACACGCGCTGCTTGGCCCCCGAAGGTCCCAAACGCCAACGGGACCTGTGTCACGACTGCCACCTCGGGCACCCGGAGGCACCGGGGTGAGACGCTGCAGAAGCCGGCGTGGCGAGGGACAGCCAGCCGCACGCGAGCTGTGACGCCAGCCCCAGTCGCGAGAGACGGGGCAGGTGGCCTGGCCTGGACGGCCCGCCTGGTGGCCACGGGGACCACGCCCTAGGAAGGTGCCCCGGACACGCAGACGCACAGCATCTCCTGAGAGTGCTCTTTCTCCACGTGACAAGAATTTTCGAAACGTTTTTCTCAAAAACGAAAAACGCAAGCGAGCCTTCGCTAGCTCGGTCTCTCGGAAGCGTGTCCCGGCTGTGGCTTCTTCCATCTGGGCCATTTCCAGCTCTTCCTTAGAAACGGGCAGCTTTACAAGGAAAGTCTGTGCCGTGTCCACGTCACGGGATGGCCCCTGGGGACGACCGCGGGTCTGCGAACGGCCCGGGCGGCGTCACCGGGGAGCCCTCGCCGCGCTGCTGACAGCGCACGGACCCCAGCTGTGTCACCATGTTCTCAGGGGCCCGTTTACTGACCGTTTCTTCTTTGTGACTTAAGCAGTTTCGGGACTCCCAGGGCTGGCCCGTCACCCGCAGTACGGAGCCCAGGAACACACACCTCTGCCCTTCGGCGGTGGGGGGCGGGGGAGCTCAGCGCGATGGCCTGAGAGCCTGGAGTGACAGTCACTCCTGGCTGGGACACGTGGCCTCAGGAGGCCGCTCAGCCAGGCCAGGAGGGCCGAGACCTCGGCTGAGTGGGGATGTGCATCGGAGCTGTCAAGTCCGAGTTCACGAATCCTCTCTCTGGAGACCGCCCGAGGTTGCAAGGACGTCCCTGTAAAGGGACGACGATGACCTTCGCGCCTCGCTCCACGTCTGGGAGCACCCCGAAAACATCCCACGAACCACGCGGCTTCTCGCCATCCAGACGCCTTCCCGTCCGTCCCCACCTGGCCGCTTGTTTTAAAACAATAGTGTGAGAAGCAGGATTCCCGCCACGTCGGCCCCGCCTGCGCGGCTCACGCCTGCTTCCCCGCCGTCTGCCCTCCGTGTCCCCACCCCGGGCACCCGTCTCCAGGGGCCATGACGCCGAGGAGGTGCCGGGCGGCATGAGGCCTGGGACTGTGCTGGGCTCCGCGCCCCGGCTCCGCCCGCTCTGCCACGGGCGGTGGACACGCTGCCGGTGCCCAGGCCCAGAGCCACGCGCACCCCGTGAAGCTGCTGCACGGCGGCTCCAGCCGCATGCTGTGCCCCCCGGGACCGGGGTGCCAGCTGGGGCAGGAGAGCCACGCTCGGCCAGGCCCTGCTTTGCTGATCCTGCGCGGTGGGCACTCAGGGGTGGGCTGGGACGAGGCCAGCCGTGGGCGTCCCTGACCGCCCAGTGCCCTGCCACCAGGCCCCTCCCGGCACCTCCTGTCCAGCCCCAGACACGGTCCAGGGCCCCACGCCTGACCTGGCCCCCCACAGATGGGGACAGGCCTGTGGGGCGGAGCATGGACGGGACGTGTCCAGCGCAGCACCAGAGGCTCCGAGACCCCGGGGGGGCTGCCAGCCCCTAGGGTCTCTGCCTCTCCCTGCCTCTCTCCGCCCACGCTGGCTTCGCCCCGTGTGTCACAGCCCGGCAGCCACGTCGCCCATGTGAGCGGCCACCCCGCAGACCCTGTGTCCTGCCCGCTCGGCTTCTCGCCGTTTCCAGCCACCTGGCCTCTTCCGTGTCCCCAACTCAATCCCGGAGGAACCGTGACCTCAGGGACCCACACGGCTCTCCTGCTGGGCCGATCTCCCCGCCAGCCCGTGAGCAGCTGTGCGGTCTGGGGCCCGGCCGGCCGGCTCTGCCAGTGGTGGCGGTCAGTGGACAGAGCGTGTGGCCTGAGAAACTCTGGCTCTACTGCCACTGGCTACAGCGACGGAGCTGGATGAGCAGAGGCCAGAGGCCAGAGGCAGAGTCACACAGGGGCCACCGAACCCGAAGAAGGAAGGGAGGGCCGGCACACCAATGACACGGGACACGCAGCCAACAACACAGGACACGCACGCTGACCACATGGGATACACATGCCAACGACACGGGACACACACACCAATGACACAGGACACGCATGCCACAATGATGCAGGACATGCACGCCAACCATACAAGACACACATGCTGACCACACGGGACACGCATACCGACCACACAGGACACGCACACCAACCACGGGACACACACGCCAACCACATGGGACACGCCAGCCACATGGGACACACACGCCAACCACATGGGACACGCCAGCCACATGGGACACACACGCCAACCACATGGGACACGGGCCCGGGCGCTGGGTTGTGCCCCAGACGAGCTCCAGGTCGCAGGGGCCACTGATCCGGCGCAGGTGGCAGGCATGCGGGCTCTCCGTGAAGACCCCGGGGCACTGTGACTCGTGTCAAGGTTTCGATCACTGAGATCGCAGAAGAACCTCCGTTAGGCGTGGGCCACGCGGCGGCTGAGACATCGGGCC
>NW_024354501.1:1329324-1343533 GCF_902729225.1 Pteropus medius | reverse complement strand
GTGCCAGCTGGGGCAGGAGAGCCACGCTCGGCCAGGCCCTGCTTTGCTGATCCTGCGCGGTGGGCACTCAGGGGTGGGCTGGGACGAGGCCAGCCGTGGGCGTCCCTGACCGCCCAGTGCCCTGCCACCAGGCCCCTCCCGGCACCTCCTGTCCAGCCCCAGACACGGTCCAGGCCCCCATGCCTGACCTGGCCCCCCACAGATGGGGACAGACCTGTGGGGCGGAGCATGGACGGGACGTGCCCAGTGCAGCACCAGAGGCTCCGAGACCCCGGGGGGGCTGCCAGCCCCTAGGGTCTCTGCCTCTCCCTGCCTCTCTCCGCCCACGCTGGCTTCGCCCCGTGTGTCACAGCCCGGCAGCCACGTCGCCCATGTGAGCGGCCACCCCGCAGACCCTGTGTCCTGCCCGCTCGGCTTCTCGCCGTTTCCAGCCACCTGGCCTCTTCCGTGTCCCCAACTCAATCCCGGAGGAACCGTGACCTCAGGGACCCACACGGCTCTCCTGCTGGGCCGATCTCCCCGCCAGCCCGTGAGCAGCTGTGTGGTCTGGGGCCCGGCCGGCCGGCTCTGCCAGTGGTGGCGGTCAGTGGACAGAGCGTGTGGCCTGAGAAACTCTGGCTCTACTGCCACTGGCCACAGCGACGGAGCTGGACGAGCAGAGGCCAGAGGCCAGGGCAGAGTCACACAGGGGCCACCGAACCCGAAGAAGGAAGGGAGGGCCGGCACACCAATGACACGGGACACGCCTGCGTAACAACCGCGGAACCGCCGCCGACCACATGGGACACATGCCAGCAACGCGGGACACACACCAGACACAGGACAGCATGCCAATGATGCAGGACGGCTGCCGCCAACCATACAAGGAACACACAGCATGCTGACCACGGGACACGCACGACCCTGGGACCACGCGCACCAGCCACCACGGGACACACCCGCCAACCACATGGGAACCGCCAGCCACGCGCCAGGACACACCGCCAACCACATGGAACCGCGCCAGCCACGCCAGGACACGCCAACCACATGTGACCACGGGCCGGCTGGGTTGTGCCCAGACGAGCTCAAGTCGCAGGGGCACTGATCGGCGCGGGAGTGGCGAGCATCGCGGGCTCTCCGTGAAGACCCGGGCACTGTGACCGTGTCAGGTTTGATCACTGAGATAGCAGAACCTCCGTTGAGAAGCGTGGGCCTGTGGCTGAGACATCAGACCAGCGTAGGACCCCCCTCCACTGACCCCCATTGTTGCGTTTTGGGCTACTACGCGGGCACGGGCTCTGCGACCTTCGCGCTGGTGGCGAAGCGAGCTGAGGCCGGGAAGGACACTGAGCTTCGAGCCCAATATAAGCCCCAGCCCTTCGCCCCGACGGCCGACAGAGTCCCCGACGGGACCAACGCCGCCCCCGTGACGGAGCCGGAGGCCACTCGCCGGGCGTCCCGAGGCCTCGGCACACAAACGTACTGTCACCCCTGTTCTTTGTGGCTCCACTTCCCAAACTAGTCCCCGCTTCAGAGCAAGCTGCCCGTTCAGCAGGCTCCGGGGCTCCCGGCGAGCCTCATCCCATGCCCCACAGTGACGATGTCCCCGTCACCTCCCACAGCTGCGGCTGCACCACGTCCAGATACAGGGCACGGGCTCGGGGGCCGTCCGCTCAGCCAGCACCGAGAGGCCCCAAAACCACCCGCCCAAGAGTCTACACGGAGGTGGCCCTGGCCCACGGCCCCTCGGGGACATGGCGGGAGCAAGTCCAACCCCCCGGCCAGAAGCGTCTGCTCTGCAGCCACGGAGAAAACACAGGGACACGACGCCCCCGGACAGGGGCCGCGGGACCGGCCGCCACCCCTCCCCCAGCCCGCCCAGCCGGTCAGCCAGGTGACCGGTTTTCGTCGGCTGACCACACGCGGTTGTAAGCGACAAATCCGAGCGTTTCTAAAAAGTGGTCAAAACCCCGAGCGAACAGTGTGACACTTTCTAAAAGAGCAAGGACCTGCGAGAAGACAGTTTCCGGGGCCGGACGATGGCGCCCGGGACGCGGGGCCCAGAGCCCGGGTGTGACAGAGGCGGTGGGCGGCAAACGGGCCCGAAAACTGGGGGGGGGGAAGGAGCGAGAAATGGGGACAGGACGCAAGGGGCGATGAATGACTGCGAACGGGGGGCGGGAGCCCACGGAGCCACGGAGCCGCCCAGGCATCTGAAGAAGCTTCCGGAAGCCACCGCCAGCTCTGCGCATTCCGGTTGCACAGGTGGCCCCAGGATGGGGTCCCAAGCCCCTCCCGGCCTGGGCACTCACGGTCACCGCGCTGGTGCTGACCGCTGTGACTGATTCCTCAGCTTGATGGCCCGTGCTCATGACACAGGCCGCCGGCCACCTGTGAGTCCCACGCTCGGGGCACCTGAACGGCGACACCTGTCTGCCCGGTGGCCGGGAAATTTAAACCGGATGACGGCGGCCTCTCTGCGTAGGGGGCGCAGCATCGTTTAATATCCATCAGTGATTAGAGCAGGAGGTGCCCGTTCCAGGCTTTACCGATTCGTGTCCGAAGGCCACGTGGATCTCTGAGGCTGCCAGGACCCGGCAAGGTCAGGCCTCCGAGGTGGACAGGCCTGGACCAGGACCGGACGTGCAGCGCGGTGCCTGTTGCCTCCTTCTGAACCGGCATCTGTGTGGGGGGCGCCTAGGGGGCTTGGGACGCCAAGCCCCTAACACAATGGCCTGGGGACACCAAGTCGCTAACACAATGGCCTGGGGACGCCAAGCCCCTAACAATGGCTCGTCCATCCTCACAGAAGGGCCTTTGTGAGGAAGGGTTCTGGACCAAAACAACAACCCTTCTTAGAAAAAGAACCCCAACCACACAGATGCCAAACGAGGCCCGCCCCGATGCGAAGCCGTGACCCGTTTCTGTTTCTCAAAGCATGAGGGGTCCCCGAAAGTTGTCAGCAAAGTCCCTCGGCATCCACACGACCGTCCAGCAGACCGCACTCCTGGCGAACGGTTACTCCTCCAGACTTTCTGCGAAAGCCCCAGAAACCATGGCAAAGGGAGACAGAACTAGAAAGAGAAACAGGTTCTGCCCCCAACGCATCGAGGAGCGGACGGGAGCACAAGCGACAGATCACTGAGTGCGCCACAACCGCTGGCACCCGCGAGGGACTCGGCCAGCCGGTGCCCAGCTCTGGGCCCTGGGGGAGACAGACCCCTCCGGGAGCAGTGGCCTGGCCTTGCCGTGACTAGTGGTGACAGGGCATGTGGCCGTGGGAGCAAAGCCACCGAGCGGACCTCAGCCTGCGGACTTGGCAGCAAATCCAAGATAGATTCACAGAGGTCCCGCTCTGAGCCACGGCCGACTCAAACAGGGGACTCGGGGAACACGGCCCCTCTGAGCCAAGGACGTTCATCTGGGGCGGGTGCATCCTGAGCACACGCGAACCCGGCGTGCACCGCCGGCCCTCACCCTGACCCCCGGCGTCCGCAAAGGGCGGACTGCGTCTGACTGCGTCAAACTTGACCAAGTCACAAAGCGCCCAGCCCGGGACTCGGGCACAGAACTGGGGACGGGGCGGGAGGCGGGAGGGGGGTGAGCAGATGCATGCGCGTGAGCACGCACTTGTGTGGGGACAGGGACGGGCCTGTGTCGTAAATGTCCCGCGGGCTGTCGGCTCCCCACGTCTGCCGTAACGAAGCGCAGACGTGGCGGCTTCGAGAGGTCACCCTCCGGAGGGCGGGAGTCTGACGGGATCGCCTCGGTCTGAAACCCAGGGGGTGCAGGGCTGCGTGCCTACTGGAGGCTGGGGGGACCGTCCGCCCCCGTCTTCACTGCCCCTGGGCCGTGGTCCCCTCACGGGACCCGCATTCTGGACCTCTGGCTCCATGGTCACGTCTGCCCCCGCTGTGACCCTCTGCCCCGCTGGAGGGACAGCTGGCCGCAGTCCAGAATCGCAGCCCCGTCTTAATCACATCTGCAAAGTCCCTTGTGCCCAATCGATCGAGTGACACACTCGCAGGGTCCGGGGATTAGAACGTGAGCCTCTGTGGGGGTGACCGTCCTGCCTATCTCGGGAGGAACCTCGTCCATGCCTTTTCCAGAGGCCACCGGCACACCCTGGTTCGGGGGCCCCCGCCAGAAGCAGTCAGGACGAGCCTTGCTCAGGCCGACACCTTGCTGGCTGTCCCTCTTCTGCTTTTAAGGACCCCGCTGGCTACAGGGTCCCTCCCAGACAATCCTACACGAGCTACCTATTTTAAGGTCTGCTGATCAGCGACGTTAATTCCATCCCCGATTTTAATCATTTCGATTTCGGCTGTCTTCGTCTGTGTGAGGTGACACACGCACAGGTTCTGGGGGTCGGGACACTGACGTCCTTGAGGGACGATTATCCTGCCTGCCACGCTTCCCCCCTAAATTTTAAAACTCAAAGAAGATGCTATAAACCGACAGAAAGAAACGCAGAGCTCGGGAAAGACCTGGAGAAATAACTAACGGGATCGGCGGGGGCCGCGCGGAGCGGCCCGCAGGGGACGTGGGGACGGAGGCGGAACGTCACGTGCGTCACGGGGGTGGCAGCCGGGAGACACCGGAGAGACCACGCAAAGGAGCCGGCGCTGGCGGACCAGTGACGGACAACGGCCAGCGACGGGAGGGAACCTCCGAAACAGCGTGTCGTCGGCGAGGGCGCGGGCGCCGTCCCGGGCTGACGGGTGACGCCGACGGGTGACGCCGACGGGCCAGCCCCGGAAACGGCGGCGTGAGGCCCGCGTGGGACGGGGCCGTGCGCGTCCCGGCCGGGGCCACCTGCCAGCGCCTCCACGGCGACTCGAAAGAGCGAGTTTCACGCACGGATGTTGTCGAGACTTAAAAACGAAAATTCCAAAGGGTATTTTGAACCTTGCGGGAGTCCCGAGGTCGCTGTCATGAGCCGTTTGGGGGAAAGAACGGCAGATCGGGACAAACGGAGCCCAGGACGGAGCCCGGGGGAGGCCCCGGGAGGCCCGTGCGGGCTGCGGTGACCCGCACGGCCCCAGGGCCATCGCAGGGCACTGAGACCACCACCCGCGGCGCCGAGGTCGCCGTGAGCGGGAACGGCGTGTGTCGGACCGTGTGAAAGGGGGTGAGGACGGGGCAGGGGTGCGGCAGGACGCGGGCAGGTGGTGCGAGCATCTCCCAGCGCGAGGGAGCTGGCGCCGCCCAAAGCGAGGGGCGAACTGAGCGGGCATCCCCAGTCCCTCGTCGACAGGGTTGGATGGGCCGATCAATACCCCCACCCCGCTGAGCCGCAGCCCCCACTTCCTGGCTCACCCAACAGCCACGGGCCAAATGGACAGAGGGCCCCCACCTCCCGCCCGTTGATTAAACTAATCAAAGGTCTGTTCAAAACTGACGCCAACGACGAACACTGGACAAGGCCCGACTGACCGTGGCTGAGGTCCCTGAAGAGGATGGGGCACGGGTCTCCCTGACGCACCCACGGGTGCGGATGGCGCCTCCAGCCCCAGGCTGCTTTCTGTCCCAGGACGACGCACGAGCTCGTGAGACACATGCAACGGGGCTCGCCCTGGACCAGCGCCCGTTTCCCAGGCGACCCCACTGCCGTGGCTGACGCACGCGCCTGACACCTGGCCTCTGCGGCCCTCGCAATGCCCGGGACGAGCCGGGTCTCGCCCTCGTCCCCGGTGAGGGGCGGAGGCTCGGAGCAGCGAGGCCCCTGGTCGGGGTCCCTGAGATGCCCGCGACGGGGCAGGTGTCCCCAGCTGCCGGGAAGGAATTACCGCCCGGGAGTGAAGAGAAGCCACGGGAGCTGACGGGTGCCCGGGACATGCTGTCACCTGCGAGGCAGGGTCGCCTGTGGGGTCGCCGAGGCCATGACATCGCCCGGCTCAGCAGGAGGAAGCGTGAACGGAAGGGCAGCCCAGCCCGTCCAGAGCACAGCCATGCCCAGACCCCCGCCCAGGACCCCGGGCTGGCCGGACGCCCGGGTGACCGCACCTCTCCTGTGGACACTGGACAGCGGAGCCTGCTGCGGACACAGGACCCCATGGGAGTGGCTGGGGTGGGCGCGTGCAAGGCCACTGGGCGGTCGGCACAGCGGCCTGGCGTGGACTCACCCCACTAGTGCCCGGAGTGCGGGGGGCCCTGGCCTGGGCCGAGCGCCTGGACCACGCAGGAGCAGGTCACAAACAGGCGCCTCACCTCCTCCCGCCCGGGGATTCAGGCAGTGGCACCAAGGGGATGGTGTGCAGCAGCCCTAGGGGACGTGGTGGCAGCCTCATGCCGCTCGGGCCACGGAAGTGACCCGCAGCCTGACTGTGATGACAGCCCCTGCCTGCTTCCGGCCCGAGAGTCTACACTGGCCAGCAGCAAACGTCTGTGGGCCCTTCTGCTCCAGGAGCCACTGGAGTCACCTGACAGCGTCACGCCCAAGTCCTCAGGCCTCCTGGCCGGCACCCGAAGCCAGGGTGGAGGTCTGCTGCCGGGGCAGCTGGGTGTCCCTTCCGGGGGCCTCCTCAGGTCCTTCTCCACTGTCCCATGGACGGCCACCGGGACCCCGCAGGGAGAGGCCACTGCCGGCTCTGGGGCAACATGGGGACCCGACGGAGAGGCCGTCAGGGACCCAGGGCCCTGCGCTGCTGCGGCTTCGCGGCCCTGTGAACTCACGGGGCGACCCGACTCGCTGGGCAGCAGGTGGCCCCCGTGCCCTCCTGCTCAGAAGACCCCGATCTCTTCCTCGCTGGGGGATGTGTGCCATGAGGGGTGCAGGCTGGGGGTCGGGGGTCTGGGCTCAGCACCCGCAGACACTCAGCCTCCTCTCCCTCTGCCCCCCGGGCAGCCCCGCCCTGCCCGGCCGTGGCCCCTCCAGGGAGAGCACCCCGCTGCACCCAGAGCGCGGGCCGGGCGGGGCAGGACCAGACGCCCACTTGGGAAGGGGCCTCCGTGGGGACGGCGGGCTTGCTGTGAGCGCTCGCCCGAACTCCCAGACGCCCGGCCACCTTTGCGGGACAGTCAGCTCTGAAGGGAGAGAGAGACGGAAAAGCCTCGCCTCTTAAAAGCAGGGTCCCCGGGGGTGCTTGGCCCAGAGGGCCTCATCCCCACGCAGGTTCTGCCGTGGCGGGAAGTCGGTGGACCCGACTCCCTCCCCAAAGCGAAGTAAGACGAGGGCAGGAAATCAGGAACCTCGCTCGGGGGCGGGCAGGCGGGTCCTCATGCCCCAGCTGCCTCCCGGGGGCCCTTCGGGGCACAGAGGGGAGCCCCTGAGGAGGGCCGGCAGGCAGCAGGGGGGCAGGGGCCGCAGCGGGCGGCACGGTCACTGGCCAGGGCTGTCGGGAGGCAGGAGGAGGCTCGGGATAGCAGTGTGGATGGATGGCGTGAGGCTTTCTCCCCGAAGGCCCCTCCGCAGAGCCGGGCGGGGAGGGCACAGGGCAGCCTTGGTGACAGGCACGGCCAGAGCTCCCCAAGACCCCACGGTGAATGTGGCACGCACGGCGGGAAACACGAAACCGTGTGCCTCTGAGGACACCGGAGCTGTGTGACAAGCTGTCCCTCCGCTGTGACGCGCCAGGGGTCCAGGTCTGGCTTCTCCGACGTGCCACCCAGCCGGGGCTACAGCGTGACGGTGCTTCGAGCTTCGCATCGGCTCCGCGGGCAGCCGCCCCGCGTCTGAATTCACGGGAGCGAAACAGGTCTAGAAAGGATGATGAAGTTTCTGACTTTACGTCCCGCAGGACTAATCGTGCAGGTGACAAACACGATGGCGATGGCCCCTCCGCGAGGTGACGAGCGGCTCCACCTGAGCGGGCTGGCCCCGGCTCCCCCTCGCCGCGAGTGCTCGCGAAGACGCTCCGTGTTCTCAGCGGCGGAAACGGACACGCGTGATTTGGGGAGATGCCGATTTCTGCCCCCCATTCTCTCCCAGCGACGGCTGGTCAGTCTCGGGAGACGGGGCGCGGCCTGCACGGGACCTCAGCGGGGAACGGAGAACCGGAGGTCAGGCGGCCACACGACTCCGTGTTACGCGTGACGTCGAGGCCGAGAATGCGCGCCGGATGCAGTCGTGGGGAGTCCCCTCCGGCCGGCCGGGCCCTGGCCACGGGACAGCAGAGCCACGCGCCCCACCCATCCGTGTCCATGTTCCCTCCGACACTCCGCGTGCACAGAAGGTTAAAGGCCCCGACACGCGGCCGTCTGATGAGGCCCCAGAGGCCGCATGGCCCCCTCCCCGAGGCCCCCTCCCCAAGGCCTCCGACGCTGCAGGCACCGGCGTGGTGATGCGCTTCCGAACAAGCCACCTGCCACCGTTCCCAGGAGAAAACCTGAGGACACCCTGTCACCTCACCCAGCGCAGGCAGGTGGCCCTGGGCGACGGCAGCACACGCAGATAACCCCGGGTCAGCTGGCCACCTCCCACAGGGGCCCGAGGGCTCGGTTCACTTCAGACAAGACAGACATCATTAATCCAGAGACGTGAGCTGCAGCCCGCGTTGGCGACGCCAGGCCACACGGTCCCTAGAGGCCTGGTCGGCCTTCGGCTCTGCCTCCGGCAGCCGCACCCATGGCCTTCGCCACAGTCAGTGCCAATGACGAGGGTGCCCCGTGGGCTCAGAGCCCAAAGCCTTGTTCTGGAAATGCCAGTCGGCCTTGCAAGGGAGCGCTCGGGGGCTCAGGGGGGTGGGCAGCGGTGCCGAGACCGGCCTGGCACCCCCAGGGGCAAAGGCTGAGACTGTCCTCACGGGCAGGACATCGGCCACTGTCCCCGCCCTCACTGACGCGGAAAGCCTGTCCCTCCTCTGCCACCCCGAGCTGTCCGTGTCAGGGACTAACTCCCGCCAGCCCGCGGGGCCAGCAGCACTGAGATGGCGGTCACGGCTGGTCTCGGGGTGTCTGCGGCCCACTCGTCCACAGAGACGTCTTTCGGCGTTGACGGGGCGGGCCAACGATTCTGGACGTGCCACGAGGGTCACTGAGCCCTGGAAGGCCGTCCACCCTTCCTCCCGGGCCCTCCTCCTCCTCCACAAACCCAAAGCGGCTCATCCGAGCCGCGGCTCATCCGAGCCACGTCCCGAGGTACGAGTGCAAACTGCCAAATCCGTCCAGTGACCGGGAGAGGCCGGGACACTGCGTCTCCAAGTCCGCCCACGGTGACGACTGGTCGCTCCTTAGAGCTTAAGCCGCGCTGCACGGGTTCACTCTGCCCCTCCCTGGAGCCTGGGGAGGGCCGGGCAGATATTCTGCCCCCGCGGGCGTCCGGGGCTGTGCTGAAGGTCACATGGCCGGTCACCCTGGCCAGGTCAGCGGCAGCTTGTCTGACTTATCTTTACTGTCCAGTGGCAATTCCCTCAAGAGACAGCATGTTGTTTAAAGACTAAATCCACACATTTAAAAAAAAATAAAGTTCATGTATGTCTTGGATGTTAAACGAGCTTTTTTAAAGGCACGAAGAATTACACACGCAAACGTGTGGCCCACACTGCAGTAACACACACTCCTTCCAGGCTTAAAATCAGCCCTAGAGGAATGATGGGGACCGTGGAGAAACACATTGTAACCCTGGGCTTTGACCCCCCAAGATAAAGGGCCGGCCACGCCCCAGAGCATGGTGCATTGTGCGGTCCCTTCCACACGAGGACACGCCAGGCCACCCTGAGCTCCATGCAGGGACCAGGAGACCCCATGTCCCAGACGACTCCTCACATGGAAGCACACGGATGAGCTGGGCACATCATGGGTGTGTCAGCCCCAGAGCTGGGCTTTCTCAGAGGCGACAAGGCCTCAGCTGCGGGGGGTCGCCTGGGACATCTGCACCTGTCCCCCACAGCCGCCTTCTCTGGGGCAAGGCCCCGAGCTCTGGACTCAGTGACAGACACGCAGCCTAACGCCACGGAGCGCAAGCGGGTTGTCTGTTCACACCAGTGCCGAGCTCCCCACGAAGCTCTGCAGAAATCCAGCAAAACGACGGAACAAACGCCGAGCAGAACAGGAAAGGAACTTCGAAGGTCTCCTTTTCTGTTTCCTAAGAGTTGGTGCAGCATCTGACTCGTGTATGTGCATCCAGACGTCACATTCCCATTGTATTTATAAGGAAACCTGTACGACCAAACTCGGCTCAAATAGAAAACGAATCCTTGGATGGAGAAACTCGAAACCCTTCGAATTCAGAAAATGAGTTTACTTAAGTCTTACCCGCTCAAACCGAGAGAGGTGTGTTTGGAACTCGCCGGAGCACGAACGGACAGCTGATTTCCCGGAGTGAGACAGGGTCACGGGAGGGAGCGGTGCCAGCAAGGACGTCGTGGGCTTCGTGGAACCATGTGACTCTACCCGATCGGGCCCTGGGGACACGGGAGGCGAACACGCCCGGACCCACGAGGACCTAAAGCGTGCCCGGACCAGCCCAAGTGGCCGGCTGAGGCCGAGGAAGGGGGAAAGGCAGGGTCCCCTGCCCTCACTCCACCCCACCCCAACCTGGTCAAGAGATGCCCCCGCAAACCGGCCAACTCCAGGCACCTCCACAAGGCCGGCGGGTCCTGAGGCGGCATCCGGCCATCTCTGTTTTTTTTAAATCCAGTGGCATTTCCCTCGGGAGCGTTTACCTTCGTCCAAGTGAAGGGCCTGGCTGGGGACAAAGCTGAAAAGCACGCGGTCCTCATTCGTCCCTTCAAAACCGATCGTTCGGCTAAACGTGCATTTCCGATGGGATGAGAAGTAAAAAGCGACAGCACTCGGCACGTGGGCGGCCCTCTGGCAGGTCCGCTCCCTCCGAGGTGTGACCTTCCCGTTTGCACGTGGGCTCCACGGGAATGGGGACGAGTCCGATTCTCAGTCCCATGTGCAGGCGAGGCCGCGGGGACGCGCGCCCCGATCTGCGGGGTGGTGCTCCGCGCGGGCCCGCACCTGCCCAGCCCGGGGCCGGCGAGGGGCGGCCTCCCGGGCACGCGCTCAGAGTCAGGTTCAGCACAGGTAAGTGAAAAGCACGGTCGCCACTTTTCCCGTTTTTATTTTCTACGGGCGAAGAAACGTCCGAAGCTTAAACCTTTGATTTTCTCCATCAGAGACACCCTAAGGCAGAAATGCCCGCAAGGCGCGCGGTGCCGCTGACACAGTCCCGGGTGTCGGTCCCAAGAGAAGCCGGTACCGGGCTGGGGACTTCCGCGGGCTGTCCCCGCGGGCCCCGCGCCCCCGCGCGCGCCAGGCCGCCGCTCTGGCTGCCGGCTCCCGCCTCCCCGCGCCCCGCTCGCCCTCCGCGGTCCGGGGGTGGGGGGCGCGGGATTTTCAGCCTGGAACCCACCGCCCCTCTGCCGAGACGCGGGGCCCTCGGGCCCTGTCCGGCGCCACCGGGCAGGCCCGCGTCCTGGAAGCCCCAGCCCGCCGGCTCCAGTGCGGGCCCGGCCCCCGCCCGCTCCGTCTCCAGCCCCCGGGAGACGGGCGCGCGCTCCCCCACCTGGAGACCCCTCCCCGGCGGCTCAGGTGCAGGCGCGGCCGGCGCGCCCCCTGCTGGCCCCGCGGCAGCTGACTCAGCTTTATCCTCCCGGCCAAGACTGGAAGGCATGACCTTAGGATGGAAGGGACCGCAGCGAAAAGCCCAGGCGGCCTTGGCTCCTTAGAAACGGAAGACACGAGCCTCTAAGCGTGAAAAGGAAGCTTGAGGGGCCTCAAAGCGATGGTTTGTGAAACGCTCTAGGAAATAAGTCATCTTTGGACGACCATCCAAAGATGCAGGGGCCACACCTGCGCTACAGTGAGTTCAGTGAAAACCAACGTGGTGAATATTTTCACAGGGCTACAGGTGAAAAAAATATGCCTATGTGGCCGGAGCGGTATCGCAGACTCAATTTCTTAAGGGTTCGCAGCCCAGAGCCTTGAAAACGCATTTTCATACTATGGAGACTACCCCGATCACGGGGAAACCTCGGCCTAACTTAGCAGCTGAAGTAACAAAGGACCGATACGCAGCCGGCGGGAGAGACGCACGGTGGAGGCCCGTCTGCCGCAAGGCTCCCCGCCCCTGCCAGCCTTGCCGTGGTGAACAAACTCAGCACCTCGGGGAGGTGGGGCGCCCGGCACGCACCTGCGTCAGGGGCGGTGCCCCTCACCTTCTCCCCGACCTGAGAACAGAGGGTTTCGCGTCTCCACGCGACTCCCCTCCACCAGCGCGGGCCTAGGGCCTCAGCACTGACATCCTTGGAGACACCTGCCACGCAGGATCCAGGTGAGACCCACACCCGGCAAGACGTGATAAAGTGATGACTTCTGTCTATGGCCACCTTGCAAGACAGAGGTCTCCGATAAAGCATCCTCCGCGCCCGTCCAGGGTTCAAAAGCCACATGCTCCTGACCAGACGCTAACTTTTGGGTGGCAGGTGGTGTTAAGTTCCTGACAGACCCAATAGGTATGCACGTTTTCACCAATTAGGAGTCGTCGTTAATTATTAAATACAAAAATGTCGACACTTTTGCCCCTACTGAGTACCCTACGGATGCAACAGGCTTAAGCAGACAGGCGGCCTGTCTTGAGAACCGGCTCACTTTTGTTCCCATGATGGTCGGCGCTAACGGAGCACTCAGACACATGATGGTGGCACCATGCTCGCATCTCGGGGAGACGTCCCCCCAGAACCTGGTGTGCCGCTGTAGTCCCTCCGCCCTCTCTGGGTGTTGGCTGGCCTCAGAGGCGGTGGGACAGGCAGATGCAAAGGAAATGAAGAGCAAAGAGGTCCCTGGAGAAGCTGCCACCCTGTCCCCAGGGCAGGCATGTCCTGGAGGAGGGGGGACGGGTGCGGGAGGGAGGAAGGAGCCCCGCACATTCTCCCGAAGCCACCGAGGCCTGTGGACATTGAAGCCACACTGTCCTCCTCCTGGACACATCGTCTGCCACGTCAAACATAATATCCTTGAAATTTCGTTCGGGTCACGGTTCCCTTTCCTTTAGAAAGACAAGGCAATGCGCATGGAAATGTCACACGAGACTCTTCCCAGGGACCGAGCGATCCCCAGATCCGGGGGGGGGGTCTCACAAGTTCCCCTTCAGCTGCTCTCAGGTCTGCGAATTTTCAAGCCAGTGAAAACTAAAAGCCAAAACCATTTCCGCCCGCGCCCGTGCGAGGCGGCCGAGTTTGGAGAGCAAAGGCAAGTCGCCGACCGCGGGCTGCACGGGCGGCAGGGCACACTCCGGCGCTGGTGAGCGCGGAAGGAAAGTTTTGTCAACGGTGACATCACCGACGTTTCCCCAATTTAAAGGAGCACTTAAAGCACAGCAGATGCGATTTTTCTCCGCCAGTGAGGAGACGAGGCCTCCGGGTTCCCAGCCAAGTCGCGGGAACGGTTCGCCCGCCGCCCAGCCGGACCCGGCGGAGCTGGCGAGCGAGCGCGCGCGGGCCGCGGTGGCCCACGCAGCCACAGTCCCGGCGCCCGGCCTCGCGCGCTGCTCCGGGGCCGGCCGTGCCCGGGAGTCCGCAGGCGCCGCGGGACCCCCGGGGCGTCCACACGGAGCGAGGCGCCGGTCCGTCCACGCCCGCCATCACGTTCCGGTGCGGACAGCGACGCGGCCGGAGGACAAGCCGGCCCCGAGCGCGCGGGGCGCCGCGCCCTGCCCGGGAGACGCGCGCCTCGCCGGGCCGGAGCCGGTGGCCACGGCGCGCGCGGGGTCCGGAGCGGAGCCCGCAATGCAGACGCGGCGGCCAGCCCCGCGCGGGGCCCCCCGACCCTCCGACCCTCCGACCCCTCGACCCCCGACCCCCGCGCCCCCCGCGCCCCGGCCCCAGGCCCGCCCGGCCTCTGCGCCCACCCGCCTCGCCGCGGGGCCCGGAGCGACCCGGCGCCCGCGCGCGGTCAGCGCACACCTGCCTCGGCCGCGGCCCGGCCCCGCCGCCGCCGGCAGCACCGCGGACAGCGCCGTCTCACCTGCCGCGCCGCTCGCCCGCCCGCCGGCGCCGCTACCCGGCTTCCATCTTCTCTCGCCTCCAAGGGAAATCGGATCCGCTGTGGCGCTCGCGCTCCGGCTCCGCGGCCCCCTCCCCAGCTGCCGCTCGCGGTCCCGGGGCCTCTCCTCCCCCGCCTCCTCCCGCGCGCCGCTCCGCCCCTCGCGCCGCGCTGCTCCGCTCCGCCCGCGGCCGCGCGCAGCGCCCGCCTCCCGGCTCCGCCCGCGGCCGCCCGGCGCGCGCCCTGCCTGACGTCACCGGCCGCGGGCGCGCCCCGCCCCGCGCCCCGCCCCAGCCCC